>NC_048283.1:3740624-3820624 GCF_009762535.1 Notolabrus celidotus | reverse complement strand
TCACATGTGATTGGCCGCATGGCCGCCATGCTGACCAATCAAAACAAAGTTCTGCTGAGAGCAGAAATGGAGCCGGCTCTTCTGATTCACTATAAATCATGGGCTCTCAGAGCTGCAGCTTTTGATCATTACACATCACTAAGGGTTAAGGTTAAGGTTATGATTAGGGTTAGGGTTAGGATTAGGGTTAGGGTTAGGATTAGGGTTAGGGTTAGGATTAGGGTAAGGGTTATGATTAGGGTTATGATTAGGATTAGGGTTAGGGTTATGATTAGGGTTAGGGTTAGGGTTAGGGTTAGGATTAGGGTTAGGGTTATGATTAGGGTTAGGGTTAGGGTTAGGATTAGGGTTAGGGTTAGGGTTAGGGTTAGGGTTAGGGTTGGGGTTGGGGTTATGACTAGGGTTAGGGTTAGGGTTAGGATTAGGGTTAGGGTCAGGGTTAGGATTAGGGTTATGATTAGGGTTGGGGTTAGGATTATGATCAGGGTTAGGGTTATGATTAGGGTTAGGGTTAGGGTTAGGGTTAGGGTTATGATTAGGGTTAGGGTTATGATTAGGGTTAGGGTTAGGGTTGGGGTTGGGGTTGGGGTTATGACTAGGGTTAGGGTTAGGGTTATGATTAGGGTTAGGGTTAGGATTAGGGTTAGGGTCAGGGTTAGGATTAGTGTTAGGGTTATGATTAGGGTGTGGCGTTGGAACTCCCCCTCGTGTTAACGCGATTTCGTCTCGCAAATTAAGGTAGTAAATGCAAAACATCCTCACATTTGTATTTGCATGAAAAGCAAATGCATCTGGTGTGAACCCGTCATTAGATGAAAAATAAAAGGTAGTAAGAGTGTGTCTTAATCAGATATGACTATGTCAGTATAAATATATATATAGAGGTATAAGACTAACTGCAAAAATATTATTTTAGTACTTATTTTGAGACAACAGATAAAAAGTTGTCCCTAGAGTGAGGTGGTAGGCTAAAGCCAAATGTTTGGTCCCAACATTAGAAGTCTCTGATAATGCAGGCGCTGCAGGGAAACGATGTTCTGTGATCACACGCGTTTCCCTTCTTAATGAAGTGTTACACAACCAGTCGTGTTTATCTTCCACCTGATTGATCCTCTATAAGGCGCTGATTACATCCTGCCAATTACACAATCAGGGGGAGGCAGAACACACACATACACGCACAGACATGGAACACACACAGGGTGCAAAGACACACAATGAAGAGGACACTCAAGGACACATGTATGAACAAAACACACATCCTTGACCATGTAAATGCATGAACATCCCAAAAAAAAAATGCATGTACACAAACATTATCTGTGCAGAGATAAACACACAGATCCAGGCGTGGGGATAAATATACACATTCCCTTCCTCTTTCTCACACCCACACGAACACACACACATTCCTGGACTGTGGCTCATGTGTGGTGTGTTTACATGCTGCCATCACTTCGTGGTCTGGCGTGAGGCATCGAAAGTGATCAGAAAGCGGACCAACAGAAAGCCGGGCCAAGCCGGAGAGTAAATAAGTAATAAATCTATCCCACATCAGCGGAACGGTTCTCTGTAAACACGCTCTTAAAAGCTGGTGTGTTGTGGCGTCTCTGCGTGGAGGGCAAGATGGCCGACATTCCTGCTGCTCTCCACAAGAAAGGAAAAGCAAGCAATGAGAGTTTACAAGGGTTTTGGCCGGCTCCCTTTAGAGCATCTGGTGGCTTTAATCACAACAAAACACAATTAGTCAACGTCAGAGAGACGGAGAGGAGGAGAGATGGAGGCTGATCTGTGGCAGAAACAACGTGTGAGAAAGAGGAAGAGCGGGTGTTCTGCCAAACTTTGTATCATGATAGAAATGTGTTCCCCTGTGATCTTTACAAGGGAATCATAATGAGGGGGATGTGTTTACTACCTCAAAAGTGAATGTTTATATTGATTTAAACTGACTAAAATAGTCCCTGCAGAGTTTTTGAATTAGTGATGAAGTTTGTTTTGATCATTGATATGAACCATTGATATCTTAGTTGAACAATTCAGCCATGACTCTGTCCCTGCTGACCTACTGAGGAAAGGAGAGAGCAGAGCACATGGATAGAAGATGTAATATACAAGAGTCACTCTTACCTCAAGCCAAGTAAAAACAAAATACTCTGTCTGAGGCCACCATGGTTATATTTGATTTCTTGACACATTAAAGTGCTGTGAACAAATACGTGTTCAAAAAAAGGATGCATTTCACTATAGTGATGCTCCCTGACTTTACCTGCAGTGATATAGCACCGGGGTTCCCAAAGTGGGGGTCGGGACCCCCTGAGGGGTCGCGTGACACTAAAATTGGGTCAGGAGAAGTCCTCCAGATTTTTTATTTTTATTTAAGTAATCTAAAATTGCATATTTTACTTACCTATTGTTGTAAATTCATTGACAAATGCATCAGTAGCAGCAGGTGAATTCATAACAGCACAGGAAATAACCACATTTGCATGTAGGTAGACCAACTTTCTGCAGACCAGCTAAACGTAGTATTAAGCAACATTTAATTACATGCAGGGACAGTGGGGGTCGTGAGGCTTTGGCAGCTATATTTTGGGGGGTCACGGCCTGAAAAGTTTGGGAACCCATGATACAGCACACTGGACAGACAGTTAATTCACTGCACTCTGAACTGCATCTTCATCTACAAGATGTCTTATGAAATATGCTCTCAAACATATCCCCAAACTGGGATGAATCAGAGCTATTAATGTTAAACTGATGTAACCCTGGACACTGGTTACGGATTTATCACTCACGTACACTAGGAAAAATGTAATCAAGGAAAATGAGAAACATGCATGGAGGCAGTGAGGATCTATAAACACAGCATGCTTCTTCAGTCATGCAATGTTTTTATTTTATCAGATTAAAAGCAGATCAGGGTAAATATCATGGATTTTAAATGTCTGACTGTCTACCACAGATTTTTGTCTTGTCAGAGTCTTGTTAATGAAAACAAAATGTATATTTTTTTTATTTTAATGTTTACTGCACTCTGCAGACCAATTCAAAACTGTATGTCTGCAGACTCTGTCATCCTGTGTTTAGCCCTGCTTTCAGTATGATTTTAAATTTCCGGTAAAACAACTTGAAATGAGTCGCTTCAGAACATTTCTGGTATCCTGGTTTGAATTTTTTTTTAATTTTTTGCAAGAGAATGTGGAGACGTGAGGACTGATACTGGATTATGCTTTTATTTTATTTTTTATTTTAAATTCCGGACTTAAACATTATGTTATTTCCCATCATACTGTTCTGCAGTTATATCGTACTTTTTGACAACAAAAGAAATGTGTATGTAATGAGAACCAAACCAAACCAAGGGTTGGGGGGGTATATGTAGGTGTTTCTGTTCTCTAACTTTTGTTTTTGTTTTTTTTTATTTGTTGTTGTTGTTGGGCTTTTTTTTTTTTTTTAAATGTATTTATTCTTTATTTCATTTTCTCTCAGTTTTCCTCTTTTTCTGTTGTAAAGCACTTTGGATCAACTGTGTTGTGTGTAAAGTGCTATATAAATAAAGTTTATTTGATTTGATTGTTGTTTGTTTTCTCTTTAAGTTTATTTTTTATTTTTTATTTAACCTTTATTTAACCAGATAAGTCCCACTGAGATCAAGACCTCATTTTCAAGGGCGACCTGGCCAAGAGGTCAGCAGCACACGTCAGAATAAATGGCACATCTCAACAACATGGGACATATATGCAGACAGTATGTAGAAGCAAACAATAATAATTTAAAAGTGCAACTTATTTTCAAGTAAAGTGCAGTTTGTGATTACAAAACAGCATTTAAAAACACAGGCACTGGGGTCTGTCTTTCATTTAAGATAGACTTAAAGGTGTCCAGAGAGAGGAGATCTGTAAGAAGTAAGACTGCACTTTTTTTTGCTTTTATCCCCTTTATCTAATATTCTTAATAATGTATATAACTTATTTTTTGTGTCTTTATTTCCTTTATTTTCATGAAATGTAAAAAAAAAAAAAAAAAAAAACTGAGCACAAATGATTTACTTTGACTGTAAGAAATCAAAATATCATTATGTATATTAAAAATAAATAAATCTGGAGATGTGTTGTCCGTCTAAAATTACAGTCAGCAGCTCCACATCTCTCCTGTGTCTGCCTGCTGAGTGTTTGGTGATCAGCAGGTTGTGTACGGTGTGTCAGAGCAGCCGCCTGCTGGGGATGTAAAGTCGTTTACAAGCCAGAAAATCAAAATAATGAGCTAAAGGAGGCTTAAAGGCTCTGTGACCCTCAGGGGAACCTCAGGGGAACTCTTGTGTATCAGGTGATAACACTCTGAGTTTTGACACTTCAGGAGACTCTACATTACGATGAGGGCGCACTCACACTACGCCCAGCTGCCACGTACTGTATCATGCTGAAGATTGTCCCCCCTGCTCCGTGTTCAAGTTACCTCTTGAACATGCGTCATCACGTGGTAATACGACACATGCATGGCTTTATGTCATCACGTAGCATACTTAGTTTACAAGAAGCGTGAGAAGATTATCATGCCTCTGAGTTCTTTAGAGTTTTCCCCAGCTGACTGAATAATGCCCCAAATATTCAAGAAACATGTGACCTCTGAATCATACCAACGTGAACCCTTTCCCGCCACTGCTGAAAATGACTGTCTACAGCAGTGGTGGCTGGTGGAGTTTTCTCCAGGGGGGGCTATAACTCCATAATAGCAAACCTGTACTAAGGTATCACACCAGAGAACTTGACACAGTCTATTATTTTAGATAGGATGTGCCTGTTTTTGTCAACCTCCTCTAGATCCCTATCCTGTAGCCTTCATCAAGCTGACATGAAGTGTTTCTTTTTCAAACATGGCTAGTCACAGTGCATTTTCCATGTGGATCCCAGTTTGTTAATGCTTCTTTGGCTTTTCTGAAAAGTGCTTCAAATCGTCGTAATCCATGCTGGGTCGGATCCTGATGTTTGAAAAAGGAGGCAGGGAAAGCAGAATAGAGCATTAGCCTCACTACATGCAGTTAGCCAAGCCTTGTTGCTACAAAAGACCGGGTGTATTGTCTCACTCTGTCTTTGGACTGATGATTGATTGTGATGTTCGGCTGATCAGGTCAGCGCTCTTTCACGTTGAGCTTCTCCTGGTACGTTCACCTCTCAAAAGTCAGTCCCTCCAGGATTTCACGGGATTTTTTTGTGATTGTTGCGGCCCCAAAAAGCCTGAATTTGCGACAGCTTTTTGAAAAAATTGCGGTGAAAGTTGCGATTTCTTTTTTTTTGCTTTTTTCCCCCAATAACATCTCAGGGGCAAGTAAATATGCTAAATTACAGTTGTTTTTAGAAAACATTCTTGATGTGGCCACTGTGACTGTGTTTTGATTCTCTTTATTCACAGTAAAATGCCATGAAAGGTCTGTATTGCACATTTACGACGGTCCCTGAATGCACCTCGCAGCGACTGATGCACAGGCAGTTCACGCACTCTGAAATGAATCTGCATCTTTGATGACAAGGAGTTGATCAAAACTTACTGAATGTGTCTGATGTTTCACCAAACTGGATTAAATCAAGCTGTAGATGCAGAGCTTTTTAAGGTAACCACGGCAACAACGTCAAACATCAAATAGTAAACAGACGTCCCCCGGTTGTGTCTTTGTCACTAACGCACACCGGGGGTAAAAATCATCAATGAAGATGAGACAGATGCATGGAGGTGAGGAGAGCTGGTTCATAAAGCACACCTGCTGCAGGTAGAGACCAAGCGAACACTGAGCCCCTCAATCTATAAATAATAACGTTGTCATGTTCACTTGTCCTGCCTGCTGTCCCCTCTCTTCACCCGTTCTCTGTGCGTGTTTTGTTGTTGAAAAGTGCGATCAAGTGAGGACTTATGTTTATGTTCCAAGGAAGTCAAATTGATGACAAAACCGATGACGTACAGGGGCTGAGGTTAAGGTAATTGTTCAAATTTGCGGGAAAGTTGCGGTGATTGTAAAAAATTGCAAGGCCGCGAAAAAATCGCGCTGATTGGTTGAATTTGCGTTGATAGTTGCGATCGCGAAATCGCAACTTCCTGGAGGGACTGAAAAGATGATGTCTGAAGTGATTTCACTGAATTATTTAATTTCTCTTTCTCCATTCTGCATCTCTATCCCATCGTCTCCAACTCCTGCGGTTCAACCTGTTAATCAGCCGCGCTTTATGACAGACAGCTGTGACGTCGGCCCCATCCAGCTGCATTCAGCTCTGGGCGCACATGGTCCTATCTCTTGTATTGAAGAGGACCTACTGCGCATGTACAACTTTTAGGGAGAGTCTATGGACAAAGATTTTTGTGCCCAGGCTGAAAACACGTCACCAATCAGACAACACAGATAAACAAAACAACTTTACTCATCATTAACTATATAATATCTATTTTGCTCATCTAAATATCTACTCACTCAACTCAACTCAACTTTATTTATAAAGCACTTTATAATGGATAAAAACAAACAATAAAATCATAAAATCAAAAAGAACAATAAGATAAAATAAAGTTAAACAATAAAAATAAAAAAATAAAAAGGCACTAAAACAAGAGCAGGGTCTCATTCTGAGTCGAAAGCCAGGGAATAAAAATGGGTTTTAAGATGAGTTTTAAAAGTGGACAGTGAGGGGGCTTGTCTGACGGCTAAAGGAAGATCGTTCCACAGTTTGGGAGCAGCGACAGAACAAGCCCTATCCCCCCCTGAGCTTCTGCTTGGACCTCGGTACCTCCAGGAGCAGCTGATCAGCTGACCTGAGGCGACGAGCAGGGGTGTAGAGATGGATCAGCTCAGAGACGTAGGGCGGGGCGAGACCATTTAAAGATTTAAAAACAATCGTCCTATTTATGTATAGTTTAGAATACTATTTTATTATGTTATTTCAATTACGTTTTTTTTAATGTCTGGTAATGTGGTGGGTGGTGGGGCGACGCCCTAGCACCCTCTATTGGCCAGCCGCCACTGGTCTACAGGGAAGGTCACATCGATGATACATCATGTTTATATTGCATTCAGATTGTGATCGTGCATGAGCAACCATACCATGCCGAAGCCGCCTCATCCAAGCGTGCCAAAGAGGTGTACGGACCATTCACGCCAGACTAACGAACAATGGATTACACAAGGTGAGTGAGTCGTCGGTCATTTAAAACACTTCCATAAAGTTCTGCTTTAATACACACTAAGAACTGATCCTCTTATGTCTACTTTGCATGAAGTTTTTCTAGATTGTCTTTTTTTTTAAAGTTGTATTTTTGTCCTTTTTGCCTTTATTTGAGAGGACAGCTGATGAGAGACAGGAAATATGAGGAGTAGAGAGCGGGGGTAGACATGCAGGAAATGGTCGACTGGCCAGGAATCGAACCGGCGACCCCTGCGACGAGGACTGTAGCCTCTGTATGTGAGGCGATCAGACCGCTAGGCCACCAGCGCCCCAGATTGTCCGTTTTACAAAAACTAAGTTATGATTAAATTTCTCTTTTCAGTGTCCACAAAGTTTTGGGAAGTTTAGCTCAATCTCAAACAATATCTCTACATTACATCAACGCTTTCCTCTCATATGATAATCATTTACATATTGTTCTTTGTCAAATGAAGCAAGAACAGCTGTTTGTGTGATTTTAAAGGACACCAGAGCTTCAGCGATTTCTTAATTTTGCAACAAAGACTGAAAGAATGATTTCTTTCTCTCTTCTTTTGTTCGTTTTATAGTCGTGGTTTGTACATTTCGTATTCATGCTTCAATGTTCCTGTTTTGTTTACTCTTTTAATTTCTCTTTTTTTCACCCGTTTCTGTCAAACTCTAACTTTTCTGTTAAAAACCTCACACAGAGAACAACAAACACCTTTCACTTCATGTGTCCCCTCGGCTGATTCCAGAGGTCACACACGAGCGCAGCGATCCCCTTACTGGTCAACATCAGGTCCGTTTAATAGAGATGGAAAGAAGCTGGGATTTGTGGGGGAGTTTGTAACTGATCCTTCACTCTCTTGTAAAAGTTGCACACTTGACTGGACGCATGCGAGGAGGTGAAATTGATCGTAGCAGAGTGGGTGTGAAATATACGCAGAGCTCGGGGCCACCTGGAGGTGTGTGGAAGTGTGTGTGCGACATCTAAGACACCATGAGGGTCCCACGCTAACCCGGAGGTAAAGCGAGGAGCAGTAACCCCCAATAACTTCTACGGCTGAAATTAGCGTCGCTCTTTTAAAGAGGCCTCCCACACGGCTATCAGCACGTCCACCGCCGAGGAGGCCAATTATCAGCTCAGAGAGCCCAAGTTCACCCCGAACACTGAACCTCGTAAGTCATCCACACAAAGACGACCACGCCTCTCTCTGAAGAACAGGAACACTATCATAAACTGGCCCTGATGACATAAAACAAAGCGATTGGCTCTGACAAGGGAGGAGATTTTAGCTCATTTGGGGTTTCTCAAAAAAGGGAACCAGTTCAGATTGATCCTGTGCTTTATGGCCTGCTTCCCCCTCTGCGCTCGCTCGCTGGATTTATTTCTGCGTCTGCACAGCAGGACATAAATCATCCTCGGACTCTCTTTCTTCTGCTCCCTCTTTCTTTCTTTTCTCTTTTTTCTCTCTCTCTCTGAAGCGAGGGATGTGGCTGTCTGCAGGACAGAGTCCGGCTCTCTTGCCTCCGGAAGAATTAGGCCCGCAGACATTACCACATTGTACTTTGTGGTGCGCAGTTTTTCAAAAGGGGGAACCAGTCCTGGCTCTGCAGCGCTCCCACTCCTGCGGGCCCCTCGGGCCTCTTTCCCTCACTCTCTAATTAGATTAGCTGGGTCCCCAATCTGGCAACCCAGGGCTCCAATCTGGCAACAGGGCTACCTTTGCGGCTGCAGAATATCTGGTCTTAAGAGGAGGAAATGACCTAAATGTTGGTCAGTTTGGTATTCTGTTACGCTTGATGGTGTGCTGACAAAACGACTTCGGTAATGAAGATGTTAGAAAGAAGGGAAAAGAAAAAGAGGATTTACAGCCACGCTCAAAAAAGCGCTGCGCCAAGCAAAGGCTTGCGGTTGCAGCGGCCATTTTGGGAGGAGAGCTGGCAGCCAGAGGAGCCCTTGCAGGTCCGGTCAGATCCAAAACAGCCAATTAGGAGCTCTGGGCCTGTCGCATATCAATAAATATCACCAGAGCATGGCGCTACTTGGAGGCCCAGAGTTAATGTGCAATAAAAAAAGCAGAAGTGGATCTTTCAGCTGAAGTCACAGAAATATAGGCAGCCACTTTCTGTGCGTCTCTCTCGTGTGCAAGTGTTTCAGCATCTTCAAGCGTCTGAGCAGAAGGCTGTAAAATATCACATCAGGAAAGGAAGTCGTGAAGCCAACATGTGAAGCCAAAGGTTTGGACAGTTTAGGAGCCTGAGAGTCTTACAGGCGAGGTATTTCTGTCAGTACGCAGGCTGAACTGGCTGCCAGAGAGATGATTAAGAAATGTAAAGCAAACACAAAGTGAGTCTGTGCGTAAAAGAAGCAGTTAAATCTGAACGAGGACGGTCAAACAGGACAGAAGATCCCGCTGCGAAACACATGTGCAGACAAGACTAATCCAGCCCAGCACTAAATTCCAACGCCGGCCATGTAGATGGGACGTGACAGTACAAACCCGAGCAGGACGTCTGGAGATTTCACTGACAGGAAGTGAGCGCTGTGAGTGATTCAGCCTCATAAATCATGTTTTCAGGGGGAGAGATTCAGCGAGCTTCCAAACGCCCGCATGTTGTTGTGCTCCTGCAGAAAAGGTGGCGTCTGTGTGTGTGTGTGTGTGTGTGTGTGTGTGTGTGTGTGTGTGTGTGTGTGTGTGTGTGTTTGGTGTTTTGCTGCTCCCACGCTTAAGCACAAATCAAGATGTTTTGGCAGGTTGTGATGACTAACTCGCTGTTGTTGTGTTTGAGGTTTGGTTCTGGAGAAAATAGTTACAACCCTTCACAGAGGTCCAGAGGGAGAAGAGGACCGGAGCTCGGGCCTGCTGAGGGGGAGAGTCCTGAGTCAGGGAGGCATGTTCATGGGAAAGATCAGCTGGGGATCGGTCTCTGTGGTGTACTTAGTCTGTGAATGTGTGTGTGAAAGAGGCAGTGGATTATGAGCCAGTATGCACAGAAACTCATACACTGAGTTTTGTATTTACATTTCATCATAGTTTGATGATTCACTTTATTTCTATCTTAATTTGTTTACCTTGTTGTTTTGGTGGCTTATCTTATCTTGTTTTTACCACAGACTGAATCAAACATGGATGTAGTCTCTGTGATGTCACCCATTGGTTTCTGAAGGAGTTATAAAGCCTATTCTCTGCAGCAACCATACTGGAAATGATGACACAACATATCTTTTGGTTGACCAAACAAGAGGCATAGTGGTGGAGTTAAGGCAGGCTTTTAGTGTCCACACTAACAGCTACAGTGTGGCCGCCTGTCAGTCAAGCCATACCCCTGATTATGCAAAACATGTTACTTTAAAATCTTCAAAACTCATGAGTGATAAAAAAAAAATCACCATTCAAGATGGAGACATCGTAGTTGATTAAAGGTGACATATCATGCAAAATTGACTTTTTAATGGTTCTCTACCTGAAATATGTGTCCCTGGCATGTCTACAAACCCCCCGAGAATGAAAAAAATCCATTCTGCCCCTGTTCTGATTTCTCCACCTTTCTGTAAATGTGTGTGAAACGAGCCGTTTCAGACTTCCGTGTTTTTGTTACGTAACAACAATATCCGGTCTGTCACGGAGTCAGAGCTCGGAGCTTGTTCAGCCCATAGACTGTATAAAATAATACTGAATCCCTCCTCCGTTTTTCATTACCTGCACAAATGTGTGCTAAAAAGGAGCTTAGGAGGGAGGCATGCTAGTTGTAGGCTGTCTTAATAAACACAAAGGTCGGTTTTACTCCCCATGTCTGCAGATTTGAAGATCTAGTGGATGATTTTTATTTATCATGTATAAGTGCTAGCGCTAGTTAGAATAGCTACATGTTCATAGCTGTGGCTGTGTACCAAGACACACGTCTACATACTGACAAATAAAACAACAAGAAACAGAATCTGTGACCAATCCTTCAGAAAGGTCCTGCTGCCTTTCTGGTAGAGGTCGGTTTTACTCCACACGTCTGAAGATTTGAAGATCTAGTGGATGATTTTTATCTGTCATGGATAAGTGCTAGCGCTAGTTAGCATAGCCACATAGCTACATGTTCGTAGCTGTGTACCAAGACACACGTCTACATACTGATAAATAAAACAACAAGAAACACTAAATCTGTGACCAATCCTTCAGAAAGGTCCTGCTACAGGCGCCTCTCCGTCAGGATCAGATTCAGGATCAGATTCAGAGGGTTGAAGTAACGTGACCTCTGAGCAGCCGTGTATATTCAGCCATCATGTAAACATTAGATCAATGTGCTGGACAGCCGAGGCACATCCACTTCCTGAGGGGGCGTGGTCAGAGAGAAAACAGAGTGTTCTGAGGAGGACTGAAGAAGAGGGTTTTTCAGGCAGACCAAAATCTGATTTCAAAGTGTTTTTTTGAGCATAAACTTTAAAGACATGTTTTGGGGACCTCTTAGACCAATATATGTTGATGAAAAAAGCGTGATATGTCACCTTTAAGACTGAATGGAGAGTCCTTTATGTTTGTTTCAGTCTGAGTTAATGGATGAACCTCCTCTCTAAGAATATGGATGAAACGGTTTGAACTGATGCTCGGAGGAGAAGCTGAGCTTCACCGATATCTTTCATTTATAGTCTGAATCCTGAGCAGAGCTGCAACATGACAGCATGATGGAGATCCTGACAGCTTGCTGGTCCAGCAGCAAAATCAGCAGCTGCTTCCAACCAACTGCACTCCTCTACCTCTTGGGGGGTCATTCTTGATGTCCTTTCCTTCTTTTTTCTTTTATTTTCTTCTTTTCAAACTACACTTTCCTCCTTTATTCGATTTTCTTTTCGTCATTGTTTTCTGGCATTTTTCTGCTTTTAAGGGAAAGAGCAGCTGAGGATAGAGAGGAAATGTGGGGAGTAGAGGGTGGGGATCATTGCCATGGATCAAATTAGTGACCACTGCGACAAGTACTACAGCCTCTTCATAGGGGACACGCTTAAACCACCGAGCCAACCAATCCCTCTTTGTTCAGTTTTTATTCTAACATCTTATCTGCAGTTTTCCTGTGGCGTTTCAGTTTACTTCTGTTTTCTGTTTTTGTGATGTTGTCACTCCAATTTATAAGCTCTACATCCCCCCAACAACCTTTCTTTATCTTATACCTTATATACCATTTCTCTTGTTTTACTTTTCTTCTTGGTTTCCTTCCTTCTGTCTTTTTTCCATTTCAGAAACAAGCTTTGTTCTTTAATGTCTTTGTTCCTTTACTTCCTCATTTTCTTCCTGCCCATACTTCACTCTTTATTGTTTTCTTTCCTCTCCTTTATTTGATCCATTGCTGTAATTTCCTTCCATCCCTTCTTCCCTTCCTCAGGTCTGCCCTCTTTATTTCCCACAGTTTCTCTCCTCAGTGTCTCTTGTTTCAGGACATCTCAGTAGTAAAACACTATCACAGCTACTAACATCAGAAAAGACAGACGCACACATCCTGAGCTGATGAGTCACTCTCTCCTGTTCTACACAGATGATGGAGCACCCATTAACCCGCAGCAGCCGGCCGCCTCCAAACACAAATAATCAGCTCTGATGTACCATCGCGTCCTCCCACCAACGTAATTGTAGAAAATTGTTGGACCTAATTTGGACCAATTCAGCCCTTCACTAAACTCCGTCTTACGTCTGATCCTGTCCTCTGGCAGAGATAATGTAGACAAGGTTTGGATCTGAGTTCTGCTGACGGAGCAGTCTATAGACTTAACATCTTAGCTTCTGATATTAGACCTTACATGTACATGTAAAAAGTATTGCTAATAAGTACTTGTCGGTGTTAGTTACTGATTCGGTTCAGCCTCATTTGTAACACAAAGCTTTTTGTGCAACCCACCAAATCCTTCCTACCCAGCTCCAATCAGGAGACAGACATTATTAACGATTATCAACTGATTAATGCAGAGCACTTAACAGCTAAAGAGTGAGGTATATTCCTCAGGAGCTGGCAGTACATGAGCTAAATCTGCAGTATGCCAAAACTACCCGGATGTCGTACTGATTCAGGAAAATGTCTCACTATGCAGCGGACCAGTCTCCCTCACGTACTGTTTCCCATAATGCACAGCGCTGACGTTTCACTGTCTTTTCTTCTTTCTTTGATGAAGTGGGAGATGAAGGTGTAGAGGTAGACCTGGCTGAAGATCCAGACCAGCGTGCCGCTCTGCTCCATCTCGCAAAACGTCACAAACATGTCGTCTCCGTTTATCAGAGAGGCACTCGGACACCATCGGCAGGGAGTGGAACTTGGCATGACAAGGCCCGAGCACAATCCATCAACAGAAGCAATATCCCAGATAGATAGTAGCTGCACAGAGACAGAAGCGGATCCCGTTGGGGAAAGCAGCTCTGAGCGTCACAATCAGGATTTTGTATTTCTGGAAGAAGCTGAGGTAGTGGATGACTCCCACCAACACCAGCAGGGCACTCAGTTTTTAGGTGCTGTGAAAATTATGAAATTCCATATAAACCACTTCTTAACTTTTTAAAATCATCAATCATAAGTGATGCTATAGAAGCAGTTTCACTCTCAGCTTGGCTGTTGTTTACTTCTGCGCTACAAAACCGGGAATCCAGCGTCACCTGACCCAGCATCCTGCAGAACAGATCCATCAGAGCAGTCATACTACATACTAACCTCAAAAGTAGTATGCAGTGTGCAGTACGTACTGCATACTCCATTTGTAGGTAGTATGTAGCAGGCCGTTTTCGAAAACAGCCAGAGATACAGAAAAGTGGCCCTGTGGTTGCAGACTTTATACAATGGTGCAATAATTCCTGAGATCAACTCTGGGAAGACAAAGGAGCTTGTCATTGATTTTAAGAAGACTCCCACTGCTTTCTCCCCTGTTTTTATTGATAATCTAGAAGTGGACACTGTGAACAGGCACAAATATCTTGGCACTTTTATTGATGACAAACTGACATTTGAGCATCAGGTTGACGCTGTCTGTAAAAAGGCCCACCAAAGAATGTACTTTTATCAGAAGCTCAGGGGTTTTAATGTTGACACAACTTTTATGAAGATGTTTTATTGAATCGCTTTTAACCTTTTCAGTGGTGTCCTGGTACAGGTCAACAAGTCTAAAAAATAAAAATAGACTTCAGGCTATAGTGAAGATGTGCAGCAGGGTTGCGGGCACACCCCTGCCTGACATGTCAAGCCTTCACCGAGCCAGGACCCTCAGCAAGGCCTGGTCCAATCTTGGCTGACCTGTGCCATCCTCTTTTTCATGAATTTCACCGACTTCCCTCAGGCTGCAGATTCACGATGCCAAAAAGCCGGACAAATAGGAAGAGACACTCTTTTGTACCGGTACCAGCTAGCCTGCTTAACGATGCCGCATAACTGTTGATTCCATGCTGTTACTGTTTTGAATGTTTTGATGTTGGTGTGACTTGTTGTACTGTTCTGTTCTGTTTGTGTCACCGCTGACTGAAAGACAAATTGCCCCCAAGGGATAATAAAGAAACCTTGAACCCTTGAACCCTTGAAGTGAATATTAGACTTGTATTCACAGGATGGACTCAACCACAACTCCCAAAGTGCTGATGCGTCTCTGTAACTGTTTCATTTGTAGGCTACTTATCATTTTGACCAGTATGTCCTCATATCTAACGCACATTGCCTGAAGGTATCCTCCAATAACACACATAGTGCATAGTCAAGTATATTTACCATTAAGCACATGACACAGCTGAACACATGCACAAAAGCCAGGCTACAGCAGGTATATCTCAGGCTTTTTTAAAGCAGAAGCACTGTAACAACAGTTGGGGTTAATTTTGGAAGTTTTCAATAAACACAAGATACATGTGCCTAAATGAAAAGGAAGAACGCCAGATGAGGACCCTCTTTGCACCCTGATCCCTGTGCTTCTGCTTTAAAAAAAGCCTGAGACATACCTGCTGTAGCCTGGCTGTTGTGCATGTGTTCAGCTGTGTCACGTCCTTAATGGTAAATATACTTCACCATGCACTATGTGTGTTATTGGAAGATACCTTCAGGCAATGTGCGACTACAAGATGAGTGGGATGTAAACAACAGACACGGTGACACTTGAGGAGGTTGGTCTTTTGTTAATGCTGAGATAAAGGCAGAAAAAGTGACAGTGAAGGCAACATAGGGTGCATGTAAGGCTGCTAAACCAAGCCCAATGGGATGATGGTGAGTGTGTGTCAGTTGCTGTTTACTCTGTCACTTCCACTCTGCCTCTAAACTGACCCTGCTGTTTAAACATACGTCACCTTGTGTCGGGGTCATGTTCATTTTTGACCAAGCTAGGGACGAGTGGCAGCCATCATACACTTGGGTAGTTAATAGTTAGTATATCTCTGGCCTAAGTTGGCCTTTAGTGGCCACTGCAACCCAAACAGCATCGCCACCTTCAACGGACCCAGGTTCCTTTTGTTGGAGCTCCAGAAACTGACAATGCTGATACAGCTTACTCTACCATTTGACCCCTTATGACCCCACACCTGACCCTAGAGATAAATGAGCAGTGAGAGCCAACACATCAACAGGGTCATCAATCGGACACCTCCCTTTACCGGTGTTTAACCAAACTGAACCGACGACACCTCAGGGAGGCTTTCAGTTTGCTTCTGCCATAAGCGTTAGATGAGATCATCATCATGAAACTCTCCCTCTGTTTCATCAGATTTAGACTCAAGCTTTTCTTATAGGCTTGGGAAAGATCCTGGTTTGAAATAGTGTGTTAGTTTTATCAAAAAGTGGAAATCACAAACATTTCCAGGCAGCTAGACGTCTCATAAATCCATATTTAGGCAATCCCTGAACACACTCGTGATGATGATAAAGCCTTTGGGAGTGATGGCTAACTTTTCAAGGCTTCTAAAACATTAGGAAGTTAAATAAAGCAAGCTGTGACTTCTGTTTCTGTGTGTTGCCTTTGTTTACAGTCGAAATTCTAACATGCAAAGCGATGATGGAGTTGGAGTCAGGAGGCAACCTCCAACAGTGGATTGTTTGCATGTTTCTGATTGACGTGTTTGATAAGAAGCTGAATCGTCTTCAGATGAATGTTTAAAAGGCTTCTCTTATTTTGTGCTCCACACGGATTGATGTTCTGCATAAAGGAACTGCAGGAACGCTGATAGATGACCACACTCCACTACAAATGGAAACTTGCACACATCCAACACCCAAATACATGTCGCTCTATGATTAAAGATACTAATTAAGTGGGGATAGCATACACAGGAAAAAGCACAAGCTGCATCCATCACCAGGAAGTGATGTACTGTTTTCTTTTGTCTCTGCTGGGTTGCATGTAAAAGATTACTTCAACCGTGAAAACGAATATGAATCAATGAATCCAGGACTGAGGCCTGGTTTATACTTCTGTGCTGACTATCCTGCTAGAGCATGGTGGCATGCATCGTCATGAGCAATACCTCCTTGTACGTTGGCGTGTCAGAGATGGCAGCTGATTCATTGCATCGCTAGTTCCTAGTTCTGCTACATTCTCTACTTGTGCACAGGAAACTAAGGGGACAAGATCCTTGCTTTAATGTTGGACTTGGAGATGATAAATGTTGAGTAGCAGTTGATTATACTGCAGTTATTGCAAAGAAGAAATAGGAGGAGATGTCAGAGGAGGTGGAACGTACAGCTGCAGAATGCAGAAATATGATGCTACACAGCAGATCAACCACAGGGCCTGCTGTCTGTTTTGTTTCAACTAGTAGGGACATTTTTGCAAGGGTGCGTTAGGCTTTGGCATAGGTACAGGACTATGCTAACCTACATCGCAGATTTGACACAGGTATGTAAACCAGGCTTAAACCAGAACTGGTTTGTGTTGTCGCCACATTCATCCAAGAGGGCCTATAGGGCATAATTACTTCCTTCCAATTCAGCTGAGTCATACAACTCAAGTTTTAATAGTTTGAGATAGTCATTGCAAGGCAGAACACTGTTTGTGTTTGCCGTCCAATTACTCTTACAAGCAGAAATGAGGAGTGATGAGAAAGTATCTGAAAGCCCTTCTAGCCAGAGTCTGCAGGTGGATGCCGGGGAGGTGGTGGGGCTGAAGGTTTGAGTGCAGGGTAGCGGTGGCAATGACAGAGCAGAGGAAGAGGCCAGCAATCTTGCAGCTTACATAGATCCCCAAATTCAGGGGATATATGCATGTGAAGCATTACATCAGTGTAGGTTGAGCCTGAATTGCCTCTCAAGTGCAGCTCCATTTGTGGGACATTAAACTCTTCTGTCTTTTCTACACTTTCTGCAGGAGCACAACAACACTCGGGCACTTTTCTATGGATCACTTCTCTGGTGAAGAAAAAAAACACTTCAGACATCTACGAGCTGTGGCAGTTCTTCACAACATTGCAGCTCAGCACCAGGTTGCTCAGCACACAGTTGTGGTTCACCACAGCACCACCCTGGATCCCCCCGGGGCCTCGAGGCTGCAGCAGGCAGATGAAGGTTCCCGCTGACTGACCGACTGACTCTCCATCTCCAGCAGGTTGTTTCAGATGAAGCTGTCAGCGAGAGGACCCACGTCCTGCTGGGTCTCATTTATAAGGCGGACTCAGCTGTGAGCCGAGCAGTGACAGCTCAGGAGGAGAGAAATGTGGAATTCATTTGGCCCTCAGGAACGGACGTCTCGTGAGGATGGAGGAAATATGTGGGAGTGGGTACGGGGGCGCAAAAAACAGAACCATAAAAAGTGTTAAACTGAAATCTGCCAAGCTTTGTGATGATCTCTGTCATCTTTAAAGGGTTTTATTCAGTAAAATTCATCTCTGTAATTTTCTGTTCTCTCTGAAAGCTGTGGGGAATTTTTTAATTTTACAAAAAAGCTCATTAAAGATGAACTCCTGGTTTTATTTGACAAAAACTGTGATAATGCCTCCAAAAGTCCCCGTTTTGAACTGTGGAAAAACTAAGCCGTTGCACAGATGTTGTGTTTGATCATATTTTTGGTCCATTCTCTGTTTTAGAATCCAATTCAAGTTTTCAAGGTGGTGTTTTAATATTTATTTATTCCAGAGCATGTTAGTGCATAAAAGGGAACATAACTACTCAGGCCCCAGTTTGAAAGGAAGTTATTATATTAAATAAAGCAATATATCAGATACATGTAGTAAGTTTTGATCAACTCCTTGGCATCAAAGAGTGCCGTGAGCTGACTGTGTGTCCAGAGCTCCTGTCACTGCAGGTGCATTCAGGGACCGTCGTAAAAGTGCAATGCAGACCTGTGTTTTGCGTTCATGGCATTTTTATTTGAATCAAGAGAATCAGATACAGTGGTCACATGACGAATGTTTGTTTTTGACTTTTTGGCAGGCTAGATTATTTAACTCAAGCAAACGTGTTAAAAGAGTGAAATGTTGACGATTTTAATACTTGGTAAAACATGAATTATTTAAAGATAGATAGATAGATAGATAGATAGATAGATAGATAGATAGATAGATAGATAGATAGATAGATAGATAGATAGATAGATAGATAGACAGTCGTGGCAAAGTCTGTCTGCACCCTACCCCCCCCCCCAACCCCCCCAGGCTGTAATCCTAGGGGTAACACTGGACACTAGGGGTGACCCCAAATAGTCGAATATTCGACGATTCGTTCTAACGAGTCTTAGTCGACTGCCAATCTCATAGTCGAATATTTGCATATGAAACGTGGATCATTCCATTCAAACCGGGGGGGTGCTCAATGTCTAATTTTACATTATTTTCCTGTTTCCCATAAAAATAGTGTCTCATTTATCCTATTTTTTACATAAATATAAACTTATTTAATGTAATTCTGAGAACAGCTCTTGAAGTGTTAAATCTCCTTAAAGTGGTAATTAAATCTCCCCTGCTAATTAAAGGTGGACTCTCCCATTTAGCAGGACCTGTGGAGCAGACGTCCCTCAGCTGGCCTTTAAATCTTTCTACGTTCATGGTAGCTCAAAATGTCAGGAAATAAAACTTCAGTTGATTCTAAAAACTAGTGATGAAGATGAGGAGCAGCTTCATGAAGAGGGCTGTGAGATCAAGGATTACCGGACCACACAAAAACTGTACGGGGCCAAACGAACGAGGAGGGATACCCAAAGCTGTCTGAAGCCTCAAAAACAATCCACAGCATCCCATCCACCTCCACGCCATCAGAGAGGATATTCTCAAAGACAGGATTTACAGTCAACAAAGCAAGGAGCGCACTTCTGCCCGTACACACGATGGTTTTCCTCACGTACAATGTGAAAAGACTCACGCGGACAAAGATGAGATGAAAGACTGTTTTAAAAGGTTCTGTTCAGAGATTTAAAAACCCTTTAGCTGGTTCAGGTTTGATTTTGAACATTATACAAATGTTTAGCCTCAAGTTGGACAAACTACCCTCTGCAGTGCTGCTCTCTGCTGTGTGAACACTGTTGAAAACTGTTCTGTTGTCCCTTTTACTTTAAGCTACGAGTCTCTTAATCGTAAAGGGTTATGTGTAATATTGTCATGCGGTCACCATCATGCAGACTTTGGGTTAATAAGGAAAAACAACAAACATTCCACTATTCGTCGACTATGGGCAAAATCTGATGAATCAGATTCGACTAAGCAAATCCTTAGTCGGGCTCACCCCTACTGGACACTGAGCAAAAACAACAATACAAATCTAAACAACTTAACAACAAAGTAAGGCTGATGAAGGATTTAAAATCACGATGTATTGCAGAGTTTCAACAGGAAATTGCTATTAGTTGCAACTGTGTCTTTAAAACGTCTTCATTCTACATTTTAAAACAGTTCTTAAGTCCATTTTAACAAAATAAAGCTATATTCTTACCTCTGTTTTGATTTGGGAATAATAGAAGAAGGCTTCGCACATCAACTTCAAAAGACAGGTGCATAGGAGAGGTGAGAAGAAGCACACAAACACGTGCTACAAGAATCCAGCACACAAAGTGGTTTAATGCAACGTTTCGGTGCTAGACCTTCATCAGGCAAACTAATCCTGATGAGGGTCTAGCACTGAAATGTTGCAATTAAACTATTTTGTGTGCAGGTTGGACAGTGTGCAGGATTCTTGTAGCTCTTGATTTGGGAATAGAAAAAGACAGATATGTACTTTATGATCTCGTTTTATAGATTTATTATTCAAATAAATGCTGCAATGCTGCACCGGTGCGATCTGAAACCACGACTTAGAGTCAGGCCCCGTCACTCTGGAATGACCTGCTGGAGGAGATCAGGCAAGCAGCATCCTTGTCCTCTTTTAAATCTCTTTTAAAAACACACTTTTTAAAACATGCTTTTACTTCTTACCTTATCACTGGCTTTTTAATTTCTGCATGGATTTTATTATTGTCTTTTACTTAACTTGTTCTAGTTCTCCTTACCATTGTCATGTGCTTTTGTGTTTTCACTCGCTATGTTTTGCACTCTGTAAACCTGTTTTTAAAAGGTGTATTATTATCATTATTATTATTAGAAGTGGGAGGTAGCTTCAAAGTGCTTCTTCTGTCAAATACAGGGTTTCTTTTAAAGGAAAATTCTGTTGCAAATTAAGAAATATGCAGAAGTGCTTGTAAAAAATGTCCAAACAGTGTCAATATGTGCAGTTATTCTAAGATAATTTTGATTCCTCGCAGACGTCCAGTGATTCCTTGTTAATGCAACAGCGTTTACACTCTGCAGGAGTTCCAGTTTGGTTGCTTTCACTGATTTGTACAGCTTCTGTATGTGTGGAACTATTGTTTCCTGTTTTTGCAATATACTTACCTGAAGACGTCCCTTTGATCCAAGCCAAGATGTGGCGATCTGCGCGCTCATATTGTGATGCAGCTTTAAGCTTAGCTTGATTTCAGGTGAACATGGTTTCTAAACCTCCTCCTGATCAACACAATTCCGTCTTAATCACACAGTTTCATTATAATCTGACTTTTCTACACACTGACATCACTCCCTGCATGTTTACACTGCTGCTTCTCTGACCTCACAGCTTTTGTTTCATCTTAAATCTGTTTCTGAAGTTTGATGAAGCTTCTACATCATCTTCTTTTGCAGCAATGAGGCTGACTGTGAGACTTGTAAACTTGTAATCTTGCTTAGATTTGGTGGTTTCACCGTTAAGTTTTTGTTTATGTGACTCTCAAGTTTTGAAGTGATCTCCACTGGATGCTGGTGTTGTTCCAAGATGTTTCTCTTGTAGTTCTGAGAGCTTTAATCTGAAGTGATGCATGTGCTGCAAACATGTATGTTTATACAGTGATAATTGGTGTTAATCCATGGAAATACAATCCATTTTCACCTCCAGCAACACAAACAGATGCTGAGTCCTACTGATGTCCAGTTTATTGTAGTAAGTTTCATTCTGAGTCTCTGGGGCGCCAGTTTGATAGCGGTAAATCGTGTGTGCTATGTACGTAGGCTATGGTCCTGAAGAGAGCGGCCCAGGTTCAATTCCAATATGCATCCCTCTACTGCATGTCATTTTGACCTATTTCAAAGTTTTCAAACAGTTTGTTCCTGTAATCCAGACTAATGCAGATTGCTGGGATCAGAGTAATCCTGACTTTTGGACCAAAGTTTTCCTAATCGTTCTCAAAAATCTTCAACAACACAAACAGGAGGTTTGATCCAGATCAAAATCAAGACTGGGCTTTCTGATCTCTTATTCTAGATTTGCTCCAATCCATCATCTTTAATCCATTCAGATTACTTCAGAATAACCGGGCCCAGGATGCCAGACCTTTATGCTCTGCGATGACTTCATGAGGTCACATTCCTGCACACCTTCCCTCCTGTATTCATGGTATTCATGGCTGCTTCATTGTACTTGGCATCCCACCTCAGCAAGCTTCCTGACCCGTCTGAACGCCTCATATTCTTCAGTCTGCTCCTTTGACCCCCTCGCTGTGTTTGTTGTGAAGTCTCCAGGAAGAGCAGCTTTATTGTAGTTCTTCTCCATGCTCCCTTACGTTGGGTGTTGCTGGGGTGGAGGTGCTGCTTTTATTGTGATCCAGATTTGGGAATGCCTCGGCCTGGATGAACTCGGTTAGATCCAGGTTTGTCAGATTCAGTTCAAATCCATGCAGTTGCAGTTTTTGTAGTAAACACATTTTCTTCAGTTGTAACATCTGATTGCATCTTGCAGTGCTGAATACTGAAGCT
This sequence comes from Notolabrus celidotus, assembly GCF_009762535.1. Classification (NCBI taxonomy): domain Eukaryota; kingdom Metazoa; phylum Chordata; class Actinopteri; order Labriformes; family Labridae; genus Notolabrus; species Notolabrus celidotus. Next base: position 3,798,276 of record NC_048283.1, on the reverse strand, counting down.
GTAATCAGAGCTGTGGTTAGCTGTCTGAGCCTGGCAGACCCACAGACGGTCAAACGTCACGATGTGTGTTTGGTCTCTCTCCTTCCAGTACCAGCACTGCGGCTCTCTTAAACCAGGACCTGGTCTAAACTAGCTCAGCTATGTGACACATTACTGCAGCTACAGCAACAATACAACCTAAAATCAGAGCATTACAAGTTAATGTACCTCTTATATCTTTACTGATTTTGTCCTGGTTATGTCAGGAGTGTTTTTCTTTAAATGTTGTAAATCCTCTAAATCTGACACCTACTACCTCTGAGCAGCTACAGGTATTAAAAAGTATAATATAGTAATGTTTAATCTTGTCCTTGATGGTCTTGTTTACATTTGGAGCTCTCAAAGAGGCATCACTGTAAATTTCAGTCTGTTTCATGGTCAGTCAAAAACTCCTCACAGGAGCTTTAAACCTACGTATGTACATGATTACAATTTTGTAATAAGAACAAACTATGTCATAAGTCAAGTTACACAACACTGCAAATAAATATCTTCTCTTTTTAGTGCAGGTTTGGGCTCAATATGATTAAAATTTCATACAAAATTTGAAGTATCAGCAGATCCACTTTAAAGTCTTTACAAAGGCAAGTCCAATGTCGCCCCCTGGTGGACAAAGAACATGTAACTATTTAACTTTAACAGAATCATTAACCAGCATGCCCACCAGGTGTCACTGCAGTCAAAGAAATATATAAAGTACACATCTTCATCAACGTCCTTCCTTTCACACTTCTTTTCCTTAGTCTCAGCTTCCTCTTTTCACCTGAGCTGAACACCTGTGAACACTGGGACGGGAAGTTCCAAGAACCACTTCAACAAAATGCCTAAATGTGCTTTACCTCACTTATAAAGTAAGATGAGTCCCACAGATGACTTTGTGAAGTACAGAGCACCATATCACTGTCATCAAAACCACGTCACACTAACTTTCTCTGTCATTCTTGAGACAGTACTTTTCTAGCTTTCGTTGTGGAGGCACTGCTCATGTGCAATGGGTGCATTAACAGAGTACGCCTGGGCCATGAGTTTATAACAGGCCTGAGACATCCACTAAAACGTGCCTGTCCTCTTTGACATAAAACATGATTGTCAAAAAACTAGGTATCTTCATTATGTTCCAAAAAACAAAACTATACCCAACCAGCCTACTGCCCGAGTACTCACTAGAGCAGTAACTGTGCATTATTACCAAGCTGCTTTAAATACTTAACTCTGATTGGTCTAAATCCATTATCAACAGTGATTAATTCACAACAGCAATACCATATCATACACGTTAAATCAATTAGTGGACTGGAGTTCGGCACATTCCCCTCTGCCTGTTGACACTGTGGTAAAAACGTTAGTGTGGTCTCAGGCTGGTCTTGAGAGTGGAGAAATAATGACAGGTAGTGGGCACAGATGTGAAAGCAGCCTGAGGAGCTACTGGCTAAAAGTGGAGCAACATCTTTAAGAGCATCTATCTGCTGCTGAACAGTGATAATAGCAGCAACGTTAAGCTGTGACTTTAGCCTCATTAATATTTAAAGATGTGTTGACTGAAAAGCTCTGAGAAGAAGGAGAGCTGAATGAGGACAGAAATGAAACCCATAGTCAATATTCCTGCAGAAGTCCTGTTCACTTTTTCTTATATTACTTGGAAGAGAGATGTGGATTATAATAAATACAGAGGCCGATGTTTTAACCTGACCTTTAAATCAATATTTGGTGTCAACTTGTTTTTGTCTTTAGTTGTTATAAGCAGGAGGATCTGAAGTGACTCCAGCTGATACGGACGTGCTGGACTCCAGCGGCAACGGCTTCTACTACTCGTCTCATCACTTTCACCTCTCTCTCTTATTCCCCTCTATCCCTCTTTCAAGACCCAACTGGGTCGAGGCATGATGGCTGTCTAACATGAGTCTGGTTCTGCTGGAGGTTTCTGCTTGTTAAAAGGAAGTTTTTCCTCTCAGCTGTAACTAGCTAAATACTGCGAGGTGCAAAGCTCATGGTGGATTAGGGTGGGGTCAGATTGAGTCTAGAATCCCTTCAGCATGAAACATGACCTCATCCTATAGGGATTCTAATTTGCATAATCGATGCTCACTATACATTATCCTCTACTTATTACCCAGCTTTCTTACTGATCTTCTGGGTGTGTGAGATGCTTGATTCTGATTGGTCCAAACCCCTTGACGACGGTTAATATCGGCAGGCTACGGGTCTTTCCATATTGGATCCGGTCCAGCAATATTAGCAGTGAGTGGAGCAAGTGAGAGAAACTTTAGGTTAGCGGTCTCTACAAAGAAAAAACCATGAGCGGTGGAGGCTGCCACAAAAACTGCTGATTGGAAATGACAAACTCCTTCTTAAGTATGATACTATACTTGAATTTGACCTGAATATTAGAGATTCAAAGTCCGGTACAGATGAATGGGATCAAGTTTCGATGCCTCAGACTTAACAGGAACATCAGGGGATGATGTGAGGTGAACTAACATCATGATCCTTGTTGACAATAATGAAAAACACACAGATAGATATCAAATCAAAAGAGAAACCCTCTGTGATTGAATAAAAACAACAAATGTGGATGCTTGCATGCACGTTACACTATCAGTTGCTTGCAGCTCTCATAATTTGTCACTGGGGGGTTCAAGTCTCCAGAGCAGCCCCCTGAAACACCAGCGCATGTTGTGAGGAGTTCGTTACAGGAATCTGGATCTGAAGACGGAGCTTCTCCCGCCCGAGGCGGCTCTCCATCAACAGTTGGAATTCCACTGAGCTGCAGAGGACGGAGATGTGAAGGAAACCGGAGATGCTCTGGAAGTGTGAGAGCGGGACACACAAAGCGGCCGGGCCTTTGTGGCCGTCTTAGGAATGTTCCGGCATCAACACTTTTAAAGACTCTTTGATGTGCAGCGCTGTTTTCACCTCTCCTGTGACAAATACACCGTGCTGAGGACGCCTGCAGTCACCTCTGAGAACACACCTCGTGATCGAGTACACAAATGATCATGTTTTTAAATAGATCCAGACACTAATATTAAAATATAGACATTTTGTAATGCTTCACTACGTCATGTTCACTCCATTAAGGTAACTAAGAGCAGCTGGGTTATAATTTCCTTCCAAAACACCACTATTTTAAAGGGGAAAATGTTGCACTTCTCTCTCCATCTGTTTGTTTGGCAGCTGCAATCTCTAGTTCTTCATACTTTACCTCTAATTTAAGACGGTAATTGCTGTTTTTAGTGCAGTTTGGACTGAATTTAAATCAGATTTCAACCAAAAAAAGAAGCCAAGAAAGGAGAAGCAAAGTGTTTTTAGAAGTCAGGTGACATGAATGTCTCGAGCTCTGTGACCTCTTGGTGTAATGAAGAATCTGGCTTAAAAGCACAGCAGATGTCGACCTGAAGAAGACCACCTTTCTCTCCCCATGATCAACCTCTGCAGAGTAAATGCTGCAGGGAACAGGATCCTCCTCTGAGCTAAGCTGCATCATTTAAGGCTTCACTGATGCATGTGGTCAAAAACAACCAACCAGACCTGCGACTTAACCTCAGTTACCACACGGCACTTTGGTCACTTCCATTTTCTGAAGACAAGAAATCACAGAGCGAGGGGGGCGGCAGCAGAGTCCACATACAAGGTACCGGTCATCTGTCACCACAGTCTAAACTGTACTTATCGAGTTGGTTGACATTAAAAAAAAATCTTTAAAATGCAGTCGTGTATCTTGGTTTGTTATATCATATTTTATTGTTTTAAATAAAGTTTTTATGGAGTACAAAAATAGAAGAACACACATTTTAAAATCAGTGTTTCAGTCAGTTCATCCAGTCAGTAAAACAGTGATTATGACGTCATGTAGGAAGACACAATCAAATGTTATAAAGTTGCTTATTGTTCTTTTTTTAATACTGTATGTGATGTTGTGCATTCTGCTGTGTCTTGGTCAGTAGTATCAACAGCCTAAAGAGTTCAAACTCATCACCAGGGAGAGATAATGTCTGCGATTCCTGCATGCAGGGTGCTAAATTCACCATAAAAACTCCAAACAAACAAGGATAAAAAGGATAAAAAAATCACAAAATCAAAAACGCATGCCGCAGCTTTAAAACATTTCAGTCATGTAGCAAAAATATGAAATTACATGCCTCTGTTTGAACATCTTGACAGCGGACATGAGGATGTTTTTGGGGCTTTTGTGGACAACGGATAAAACTTATACTCTTTCTACTCGCCACTAAAAGACTTATAGACCCCCAAAAGTTTCCTTAAAGTAGATGACCTCAGATCTGTGTGAAACTAGAGTGAGGAACAGCTTAATATTTCACCGGCACAACCAGAAGGAATCCTTTGAGCAGAAAAGGTTAAATGAAAACAGCACTGAGCTGCATTAAACGGGACTTCCACCAGATCCGTATCTGGTCCGTCTCCAATCCGCTGCGGTCCTGCTCCGTGCTCTCTCGTCCGTCAACACCCACCGGTTGCGTTTCAGAACACAGCACTGAGCAGGATCAACGGACATGGTCATGTGACCGAGGTTTTCCCTCAGCAATCACTGAATCACGGATTCTCCTCCTCCTCTCCTCCTCCATGTTGTCTTTCTGGTCCTCTGAAAACCTCTGACCTGTTGACTCCAGGCCTGGCTCCGCTCATCATGACTTTGGTTTGTTGTTGTAGTTAAGTGAAATACGATCTGGTGATAACACAGAGTGTTTTATTCTGAAAATTAACCGGATGTTTTCAATTTGTTTTGGTGAAACCTGACTTCCTGTCCCGCTTCATCTGCTCTGTTGAGATTGATGCGTCGTGCCCTGGCAATCCACAAACCGGAACGCAACAGAGTGGATCCAGTGGAAGTTAACACATTGATTAGAATAGAAACCTATCAGATCAGGTGCCATGACGGATCAGAGAGGGACCGGACACGAATCTGGTGGAATTCAGCCGTTATGGGAAGTGTAGGACTGGTTTTCTGGAGCTTAACTCATGTCATTATATCTTTCACGAAACGCTTCTTTGGGTCTTTTGCTCAAATGTCCCGAAACATGATAGATGTGCAGTATGAAGTCTTTCTTTCTATGGAGTGATTGGTTAAGCTATGGATTCAGAGCAGGAAGTGAACAGAACTGTCCCGTCCCTGCAGTGCTCATGAGTCTTGTTGAGTGGAGTTACTTGTGATGATGTCGCCCTCATGCCTGCAGAAGCTGACCCACCAGAGCTGGACTCCTCTCCCGGATCAGCGTGGAAGAGATCTCCGCCACCTTTAACACTGACCTCTCCCATCGCTCTGTGTCCTGAGGCAGAAAGAGAAAGACAAGAAGAGGAGGAGGAGGAGGAGGAGAGACGGGGAGTCCATTAGTTCAAGGACACTAAATTACAGACAGGCATGCCACCATGCTTAATAAGTGAGCTCAGTAGTTAGATCCTGCAATAACAAACTAAGACATCCACACGCAGATACACATTTGTTCGTGTTTATCTCTTTGTTTAACAGTCACGACTCGGTTTGAGTCATACGAGTGTTTGTACTCCAGTTTATGGGACCGCCGGCCAGAAGCACGCAGTTAGCGTTAGCAGCCAGTTTAATCTAGCAGGAGACAAAGTTAAAGCAGGCCCATGTTGTTCCACTTATGGTTATGGCAGAAGTTAGCAACAGACTGAAAGGAGTGAGAGTTCAAACATCCATGACTTGACATTTGATATAAAAGAAGTCTGGAAGCGTCTGCACTTTGTTCATTAGCTGCTGTTTTCTTTAAAATTCTGACACTTTAAAAAAAAAAACAAAGTCTGAACTGCATCTGAACTTCCAGGAGAGATGCTCCGATCGAGAGTGAAGTCTGGTTTCTTCTGTCCTGTTTGAGGCCAAATAAACACATCACACACTGAAGCCACCACATTTCACTTGATTGAATTTAAACTCTGGTGGAGGATTTTCGTGTCTCCAGTGTTATTTCATGGCTTGTTCAATCAACAGAAGGAAGCAATCTTCAGGGAAGAGAAAGGCCGCAGAATAAAGCCACTTCAGCTTTCTATTCTCCCAAATTTGTGTTAATGTCAAGCCCTCTGAAGCTTGTGAACCCATAAGACCTACTTGGGGATTTATGGTGCATGATATTGGACAGAGCTACACTAAACCACACACACACACACACACACACACACATACTGAAGGGGAGCATACATGCACTCAGTCTGTTCTTTTTAAAGCTAACTCCAGTGTTGTGGTTGTTTTGCTTTCGTGATTTCTCTCTTCTGTATCTCTTTCTTCTCAGCAGACCGCCTGCACAATGCTCTTTTAATGGTTTTCACTCCCCTGACTTCATTCTTTAGGCTACAGCGACTCCCCACTTTGATTTAGTTTCTGGATGAAGCCTGAGAATGACCTGTTTTCCATCTTTCAAAGCGGCTGCAGCTCAAGGAGCTTTGCTTTGTTTTAACCACAGTCTGTTCTCCGTAACAGATTTATGCTTCATGCTCTACCTGGATTTTTTCATAAACGGGTAATAATAAGGCTTTTGACAAAGCTTTTGATGTAGACGCATGCATGAGGGAGAAAATATAACAAATAATTTCATTCTCAATACTTTGAAAGATATAGTAGACTGAGAACACCAGAAGGACGTAAACCACAGAGAAGAGAAGAAAGAGAAGCCTGGGACTGATTTCTGATCCAGCAGGTTCACACACCACAGCTCTGCACTGAGATATCTCAAATATTAAACATGCACGCAGCTTCAGGAACACTTGTGTTACCTCTCGCTTTGTATCGCCAAAGTTTTGACCAAGTGAATGTTTGCAAACCTGCCAGGATTGATGCTTGACCCGCCAAGCTTTTACTCCCTATCAACCACATTACAATGAAAACAGCAGATGTAACACATGTTTCAGTAGAACCTGTCCTGGACTTACAGAAGAAGACAAAACTAGCTTGCTGTTTCTGGGCAAAGCTAGCTAGGTAGCTAAACCATTCCAGCTCTATGTGTTCTCTGAGGAACAAAACTCTTCCCTCTAAAAACATCCCAACATTTTTGAACTGGGCTGCATGTGTGAACCAAGCGGCAACCTCCGGTCTAAAAATATGAGTTCAATGCTGAAGTGCTAAAAACTGCAGTACATCGAGTGTCCACTTGAGGCTGGCTCTGGAAGTACAGGAAACCACATACACACCAATTCAAAAAAGCCGATCTTTACAGCAGAAATAAACATGTTTACAGCCTGGTACAAAAGACAAGTGTAGTCTGGACAGCTCATTTTCTCGATCAGCTCACACTGTACGGGGGTGAAATTTTTCTAACGCGGTAATTTCAAAGATATTGAGATTACAAGTTTTCCAATGAGAGGCACAGCTGATTTGATTGACAGGCGGGAACACTGTAGCTGTTGGCGAGGAGGCTCAAAGCCCGCCTCTTTACGTCACAATCGCTCGACAGCAGTTATGTTGAGTTCAGCATTTCCAATATGGCTCCCGCCGACGATTGGCCTCAAAACAGCGCTTCAGAAACAGATGGTTGATGTCACGGATACGTCCATAGTTTATACAGTCTACGGTGTGAACGCAAGAAGCCCATTGGGCTGAGCCAATGTAAGAGCAGAAAATGAAATATTCCTAAAAATTCACCATGAGCAAGTGGGTGGTGTGATGGTGTTTGTATCATGCAACCTGTGCAAACCTGGAAGAGCGACACGCTTTGATGAATAAAACCATCTGTGGTTAAACTCCTCCAGATTGAAACCAAAACAGGCCGAAATTGCTCACACAACCTTAGCCTAAAGAGCATCATGCAGTAGTTTACACACTGAAGAATCACCACAGAATGGATCTTAAACTGTGAACAGGGCTTTTTAATTTGGGAATTTAATGATCCGTTTCTTGGCATCAGAAGAAATGCTTAGTTGGGGAGTTAGTGGGGAGTTTGCTAGTTAGCCATAGATACCAGGAATTATGGATAACAGTGGATTAGCTGTTAACTCTTAAATATATCACTATTTAAAAAAGGCTGTTTGGGTAGTGTGCAGTTTATCAGTCAGACTGCACCTACACCTCGTCAGCACTTCAGGATGTTACAAATAAGGAAGTAGATCATGCTCTCTCCAATACTCTTGCTTTGGCAGTTTTCAGGTTAATAAGTCGAAGGCAGAGTAATCAGGCAAACTGTGTCCCCCTGAGCCAATCAGGACTCAGCTTGTTTAAGTTGCCTCCATGCTAAAATCTCTCTCTCCTCTCTGACCAAGGCCTCTACCAGCTGGTTTTGCTTCTCTGCTGTCGGCCCTCAAACATTTACTACACTCGTCCATACACAGCAGTTATGACTGATCTGTCAGACTTTATCTTTAGTTTATAATAAATATAAGTTATTTCATGTGTGATTCCCTTCTTTATCACTTACTTTGGACCAATTCATGACTCTGAAACATCATATGAACTCATTTTCCTTCAAACTCTAAAACAGGAAGTTTGTCTTTTACGATCGCCCCATACACGTCGCTTTCAGCTTGCCTTATTCAGCCTAAGCTACCACTGCTGAGCTATAGCTGCCTTGGGGATGGGTGGAGTGAACAGTCCACTGTGGAGATCTGATCAAGAAACTCTTCTACCACTCGCCACCAAAAATGACCGCCAGACGTCCGTTTAGTGATGAGATCTGAGTGTTCAACAAGAAACCTCTCCACAGCAGTTTTTTGACTTGTCAAAGCACTCGTGTAATGGCATGAATGATGGCTCTGCTCCAGCTAAGAGCCCCAGTTAGCCTTGACAGGGAGCCAGGGTGGACACCACCAGGAGCCTGGAACCACACCACATAACCGGTAAGCTGTTGTGGACATTATTAGTTCCACTTTCCTTCCCTCAGATTTAAAACGGATTATTCCTTCGACATAAAACGTTTTGAGAAGAGAAGAAAAAACAAGGCCCTAATCTATAAAAACTGGAACCAACTTGTAAAACCCCAAATTATCCTTCCATTTGTTCTTATTTTAACTTTTCACCATAAAAACACAGACCAATCTCACACTTTCTCTTCTGGGCGAAGAACCGGTCTTAGCAGCCAGCTCTCATAAGGCAGGTTTGCTGAGGCGTGAAATTAAATGATATGAGGAGGCTTAAAAAGGCCGCTCACAAAACTTTTAATGTTCTGCAAAGACGGACAAAAAAATCTTTTGGAAATACATCCCAGTACGACTCAAAGACTCAAAACAACAGTGATTTGTGATTTGGAACATCAAATTGAGCATGACCGGCTTCCAAAAAATTCATTCAGCGTTTAGAAGACTGCGTCAGAAGCAGAACACGTTTGGAGCGAAGTGTGCGATCACCAGGAGAAAAAAAAATCATCTTTCTCTCACTCCCTTCTTTCATGAAGTTATAATCGGACTTCACGAGGCCAGCTCCAAACGGCTCAGTTTGTGCAGCCACTGGACGGGGAATGTGACGAGGTGTGAGAGCGATGAGCGTGGAATCGGGCCTGACCGTGGTTAATGGGAGCGAGAGACCCAGCGTTCAGAACTCCCGGAGCACTCCTCCCCTTAATCAGAACCAGCGGACAGGGGAGTCAGATGACATGGATTTTCCACACCAACCTACTGAGAAGGGGAGCCGAGGCAGTGGAGCGCAGATCAGCGACTCCAGCCTCTCATTGATTAAAGCAACACGGGGGAATGCAGACTAAAAAAAAAAAAAAAAAAAGATGGAATCAAAAAATGATGGCTTTGATTGAGCTCCAGAGGTATTCTTCAGTCTGCATGTACAATCTTTTTTTAATGTGCTTTTAGATTTACAAGACTCTCAACCTTTGAAGAATCAAAGGAAGCTGAGTGATGCAAAAGCACAGAGGCTTTTTTCTTTCTTTTAATGCGCTCAAGTCATTGTTCTGTAGCTTAATCCATAATTTGTTGTCGAGATGGGCGACTACATCTGCAGGCAGTCAGCACAACACTCTGAATATCTTGATCAGTCTGCAGCTCTGAGAGAGATAGCACAGACTTCTATTAAAATCTGATTATGTCTTATCTTTGTTGGAGCTATCAGATCAAAGCGTTCCTCCGCCGGTTATCTAAAACAAACTACATCTTCACACGGAAAGTATCTGAGATGTTGCATGTGTTTTGGAGAAGCAACAAGGGCAGGCTGCATGATAGATGTGATGTGCACAATCATTGGTTGATTACCACCCAAGTGCATTGATGAAGACCAGGGGGGAAGTCACGGAAAGCTCTGGATGTCACGGGCGCACTGAAGACAGCTACGGGCATCAAACCACGGCTAATGACTCTATTAAAGAGGGCGGTAATAGACGGGTCGGTTTGCACACGAGATAACACGAAAAAAGCACACAGTCAGGATCACCAAGAGGGATCAAAGTTTTAAGCCTGTCTAAGCCCTTTGCGCTGAATTATTTCCACTCCAGATATGAGGTCTTTGAAATATGAATCATGCTTCATGAGGCAGCGTTATTAGATCAAGTAGTTGCTTGCTCAGTAAAAACACAAATACGACTTGAGGTCTTCATTGACTCGTGGCACAGCTTTAAGTAGTCACAACTGACACTCAGGCTTCAAATGTGGTTGACGATTAAAGCACGACAATCGGGTAAAGTTACCCAACAGCAACAAACTCAGAGACTTCACAGAAATTTGCATATCTAGCTGCTCGCAGGCTGAAATCGATACGACCTGAGCGTGAGGATTGATCGATGCACAGTGGAGGAGAGATGCCGTTTGACTCAGTTTAGTGGAAGGTCTTGACGGACAAGGGATGGCACTCCTCCTGACCTGGGCTCTGCTGCCCTTGGCGGGGGTGGTGCTCCGCTCGTCTCCTCTTTCCACCGAGGACCGTCCAGGATGAATAAAGCAGCTTCCAAATAAGCAGCTCTCTGACTCATTGTTACGGGCACGCAAACATCCAAGAGAGAGAATTCATGTGTTGTGGCACAGAAGATAGCGTTTATGTATATTAAAGACAGAACACATGCATGGACTTGGTAGACCTTTCATGAGGTTACAAGTGCATCCTCAGGCGCACAGAAACAAAGAAGTTGAACTTTGTTGTTTAGGGGTTTGTATGTTTTTAGACCTTCTGAATCCAAGTGTTAACATGAAAACTGTTTTCCTGGGGCGATGGTGGCCTAGTGAAGGGGTTCCAAACTTTTCAGCCCAAGACCCCCAAAATACAGTTGTGCTCATAAGTTTACAAGTTGGCAGAATCTGTGATTTTTTTTGGCCATTTTTCAGAGAATATGAATGATAAGAGAAAAACTTTTTTTCACTCATGGTTAGTGGTTGGGTGAAGCAAAATGTTTATCAAACAACTGTGTTTACTCTTTATATATCATAAAGGCAACAGAAACTACCCAAGAAACCATACATTCTGCCAGGGTATGTTAACTTATGAGCACAACTGTATAGATGCCAAAGACTCTTGACCCCTACTGTCCCTCTAAGTGATTTAATGTGGCTTCATTTAGCTTGTCTGCAGAAAATGACCCTACCTATATGAGCATGTGTCTGTGTTTCCTGTGAAGTTATGAATTAACCTGCTGCTACTGATGCTTTTGATAATTAACTGTTCACTAACCCTAAACTTAGGAGTCATCTGACCAAAAGAAAGGCAGACAACTCATTACATTTTCTATTTTTAAGGGTTTTATTTCAAGTTTAGCTACTATTTGTGTTGATATGTTTTACTATATATGGGTAAAATTTACTATTTTTACATACATTTTGTCAATCAACTTTTTTATTGCACTTTGTCAGTATTTCTTTGATCACTACAAGGTATCAAATTATATAAAAGTAATAAAAAAAAAAAAAAGAAGAAGAAGAAAAATAAATGAATACAAAAAAATGATCATAATAATAATTAACAGTCAAACTAAAAGGAAGATGAACATAAGAAAACAAGGTAAATAAACAAAGAGAGTAAACTAACAAAAATAAATAATAACACATATTTTTAGATAACTTGAAACTATAATAATATATATATATTTTTAAGTTATATTTTTGGCCTTTTTGCCTTTAATTGAGAGGACAGCTGAAGAGGGACAGGAAATGTGGGGAGTAGAGAATCGGGGGAAGACATGCAGGAAATGGTCAACCGGCGGGAATCGAACCGGCGACCCCTGCGACAAGGACTGTAGCCTCTGTATGTGGGGCGCTTAGACCACTAGGCCACCAGCGCCCCAAAAACAATAACAATAATTGATAGGTTTTGTATGGCGCTTTTCTTGGTACCCAAAGTGGCTCTACAGAAAAATAATAGTACAAATAAATAAATAAATAAATAAATAAAGAAGAGGTGGTTTTTAAATGACTAGAGTGAGTCAGAGATCCAGATGTTTGGAGGGAGAGAGTTCCAGAGTTTGGGCAGCAATGGCAAAGGCTCTGTCCCCTAAGGTTAATAACAAAATACATTCTGGAAGACATCTCATGACCCTTCATTTGTGTCTCGCGACCCCCCAGGGGGTTCTGACCCACACTTTGGGATCCCCTGGCCTAGCAGTCTAACACCCCATGTACAGAGGCTGTAGTTAGTTGCAGAGGTTGCCGGTTCGACTCCAAGCTGGTTGACCATTTGCTGCATGTCTTCCCTGTCTCTCTACTCCCCACGTTTCCTGTCTCTCTTCAGCCGTCCTGTCAATAAAGGCGAAAAAGCCCTTTTTAAATGGTTTTCCAGTGTCTCTGTCTCTGTGTCCAGAAGAATATGAAGATGAGGAAATGTGCAGGAGAGCTGAAGGCTGAGAATGATCTCAGAGTGGCATCGCTGAAACAAACACATCTGTAACAGCGAATCTGGAAAGACCTGATGGCCCGCTGTTCGAGATGACACGTAAAGGTTTATTAATAAGAGAGGAAATCGAGCTCAAAGGTGGCTCTGACCTTTCAAAGTGTTGAATAAATCATCATTTGTTCCAAAAACAGAAATTGTCCTCATAAGCCAAAGTCCAAGTGCAGCCAGCAGGAGAGTCTTTCACTTCATTTTACTTCTAAAGTGCTTGTTTTTACGAGTTTCACTTCAGTCGTATTAGACGTGAGGGAGCCTCGCTTTCCACTTCTAAATGCTTAACCGCCACAAATCTGCCCTTATAGGATTTCCCAGCCAACAGTATCATCATTTATCCACATTATCGTATGGACCATCAGCAGTCATGTATGCCGTATTAAACGGGAAGGCGACACATTTACATTTTGGAATTCAACCTTCTTTTTTTTCCACTGACAGCGGAGACTCTGCTGCTTCGATTACTGACCCATCCAAATCCCTCGGTGGCCTAGAGATGACATTTATATAGTTTCTCTTGACAGACTTCACATTTAAAAAACAGAGACTATATATAAACTGTGTCAGGGGAAAAATACCACAGGAACAGAGTCACAGATGGAGGGAGTTCTGGGGATTTTATTTTTTTACTTAATGCACCAAGAACCCCGATCCCAGTCCAAGAGACAGGACGGATTAAGACATGAAGCGACTGCATTGTTTTAACACATAAACAACACGATATATAATCACAGCACGGTAACAGAGTCAAACACTCTCTATCAGTCCCATGTGTTCGATTGCACCAAAACATGCGACAGCTTGTTATTTCAAACGGCAACCACAAGTTTATGGAACAGGACTTCAATCATTAGGCTGTATTTGTGCTTACTGTTTAAAGAGAGGATTCTGACAAGCTGTGAGGCGACAGGTCTTTGAAACCAAGCGAGGGGTGAGCTGAGAAGAGAGGAGGGAGGGAGGGAATCATCCGTGGACCACACAATAAGCAATCCTCAAATTCTCTCTTCTCCTAAATGCCACAGTCGCAATCAACCTTTCCATCTAAAAGGAGCGGCGCAGCGGCACTTCTGCCACACAAGACGAGCCCGCTTTGAAGCTTAAAGGTTTCAGGCAATTAGGACCTTTAGCAGTGACAATTTGTACGCCTCTGTCATTTTCCCCCCAGATCCCCAGCCCTGAGGAGGACTGCTGCTCCTGCTGCTGAGGGCTCCCACCTCTGTTCCCTTCATGAAATGCCAACCGCACCGGGTCCTTAATTGAAAAACAGCTTATGGAAAAGCTTGGCGCAGAGCCCGAGCCAAGAGACCTGGAAAGAGTTGTTAGAGTCACACCAGCTACCATAACCCAAGTGGCCAAGAACATTTAGAAAGGTTTAATGGTCTCTTTTCATCGTCCTAATGTTTTACTGTCCTCTGACATCTGGGTGCTTCAGTACTAACAGTTGTTGCATCCACTTGAGGGCAGTATCATTACTAGCAATGAAGCCAGAGCGCCTTCTTCGCTCTGGGAGTCCTAAAATGTTAAAAACCACCACCTAACATGAACTTCACAGAGCATCACTCTGACTCCCGCTCTTTAATAGATGAAGTAATTTCTCAGAAAAACTCTCCCCAAATGACCCGTGTGTTGAATCCCAGCGATACAATACAGCTAAAAACACCCGGTGCTTTGGTTCTTAGAGAGGATAGGGTTTCAGGGTCTCTGACAGCTCGTCCCTGAGTGGGTATTGTGGTCCTGCTGCCCTTACTCCCCTCCGTGTATCACTGCAGACAGGCAGTAGCCTGAGGCTGAGCCACGGAGAGAGAAGGGGGACAGAGGTCCAATTACTGCTGAGTCCAAAAGTCTGATTAGGGCCCTAAATTTTACACCGCTACAGTTCTGTAGAGACTCATTTTAAATGATGAGGAATAGTAGCAGAAGGACTCCAATCCTTTTATGAAGCTTGGATGTACCACGAGGGGAAAACACAGCAAAACATGTTACGAATCTTAAACCGCTTAAATTTCCCTTTTGCAACATTTATGTCTGAATAATCAAGATTTGTGATTCCACCGTGCCAGACTTTATCACACGGATTCTTTCTCAGCTTTCTGCAGCTCGTTGTTGAAGGTATAAGAGTGAAATATTCAAACCATAGTCGCTGCAATTTCATGGCTGGAAAATACCCTAAATGTCTCATGCATCATTTTAAGCACATTTTCCTCAAATTTCCTCTGACATGCTTGATATCTTTGGAAACTCTGGATGCTCCACTGAAAACTGACATAAAGATGTGTGGTTTGGAATAACACACAGCGTGAGTTTCAGGGACGGATCCATCGGGAGGTCAACGTGATAAAAACGTAGATGAAAACAACTATCATAAGCACATACACGTCTTGTGCTCATGTACTCACTGTAAAGTAACGTGTTAAAGCTTTCCTGATGGGGGAAGGTTTTTGTTTCTAGATTGGGAGTAACTTCATGACTTCAGATTAAGTCGTGTTCGATCTGATTCTTAGTATTCATTTCTTGCACTGACTCTGAAAATGCATCTCCCACAAGCAGCCTGTGTAGCCAGTTGTAGCTTCAATCTGTAGCAGAAAGCTGAGCCTCCTTTGCTTCTGCATCATCATTTTGGTAACAAAGATAAGTGATAGATTCTGAAGAGGTGTTCTGAAGCCCAAAGATGACGGCTGCCATATTGAAAATGCTATCTCCACCTACCTTTCAATCAATTAATCAATGGCCCTAAATATGCAAATTGAATGCATAACTCTCAGCCTTACAGGGGACTTCCACCAGATCCATCCGTGTCCGGTCCAACTCAGTGCTCTCTCCGCCGGACAGCTG
The DNA here is from genome assembly GCF_009762535.1 of Notolabrus celidotus. Classification (NCBI taxonomy): domain Eukaryota; kingdom Metazoa; phylum Chordata; class Actinopteri; order Labriformes; family Labridae; genus Notolabrus; species Notolabrus celidotus. Next base: position 3,782,639 of record NC_048283.1, on the reverse strand, counting down.
GAGTCATGTGACCGAGGTTTTCCCGCTGTAATTACTGAATCAAGGATTCTCCTCCACCTCTCCTCATCCATGTTGTCTTTCTGGTCCTCTGAAAACCTCTGACCTGTTGACTCCAGGCCTGGCTCCGCTCATCATGACTTTGGTTTGTTGTTGTAGTTAAGTGAAATACGATCTGGTGATAACACAGAGTGTTTTATTCTGAAAATTAACCGGATGTTTTCATTTTGTTTTGGTGCCTGACTTCCTGTCCCGCTCCATCTGCTCTGTTGAGATTGCAAAAATTGAAGTCTTGCGTATCTGATACGGAGGGCTCCAACCTGCCGGATAAGACACGCAGCTGGAACGCAACAGAGTGGATCCAGTGGAAGTTAACACATTCACTAGAATGGACACCTATCAGATCCGGTGCCGTGACGGATCAGAGATGGATTGGGTGGAATTTGGATGTTAGAATATTCCAAACTGTATTTGTATGAGTAAAGAAAAGAGCTACAGAGACCAGAACAGTTCTTGGAACCAAGCTGGAAACATGTTAAGTTGAGCCGTTAAGAAATTGGTATTGTAACATGGGACCCAATGAGGAGGCCTGCCTCAAGTGGACATTCAAAGAACTGCAGCTTTTGTCACTTCTGCATTGGCTTCATTTTTCACAACTGGAGGTTGCTGGCTGTACATCGTTGACAGTGTCATTGTTGCAAGTGTGATCTTAAAGTGATAACACCACAAACAGCAGGAGATTGCAAAGATCCTTAATCCACAAGAAAAACAATCTGAAGTCGAGCATATCTCACAACACTTCGCAAAACAAAATGTTCTTGAGCTTATATTGGAAGAAAGATGAAAGTTGATGGCCAATTCTGCAAAAATGTAGGTTCATCAAAGTGCAAAGGTAGACCAAACACTCACATCCAACCTGTTTGGATATTTACGACTGTCAAAGTATACACCAGACTTATACTGAAAGTGCAGCCATAAATATCTGACTTTATTTGGATCCAGGATCCAGGCTCGTCGCCAAAATCAACAGAGATGACAGTGATGTTTTTTCCTCCTCCTCCTCACAGATGAAGCATCTTTGTGGATTGTGTTTGATTGAATCTTGCGGAGGTATTTATTGTCTTTACCTGAGCGTCTGTATTTTACATACCCATGTCGCTCCCACTCTGCCTCACTTCATCTGAAAGGGATTGTAATGTAGGAAAATGAATGAGTCTGTTTCCCACCCTGCTTTTGTACATCTGTGAGCCTCCCTCAGACTTTCCAGTCTCAGAAAAAGCAAACGTTTGCATTGATAACTGCTTTCAGACCCTATTGAGAGAACAATCGCTGCCACACAGCCTTTTCACGGTACACTTGTAAAGCTCTTTCAACATAGGTTTCCAAAATATCCTGTCTGGGGGCGACCACTGGGCAAACACAGCAGTTTGTTAGTCATGTCTAATGTACGACTTCTCTTTCTGTGTACCCTCTTCAGAGGAGGCAAACCCTGCTAAGAATGGGACACTGAGGGGGTCTGCATTTCCACTGGATCCCCTCAGTGAGAACTGTTTCAACAAGCTCTGCTGAGAGATGACTTTGTTTGGATTCAACTCACCGAAAGACAAGCCTCAAAACAGAGAGCAGGACAATGGCTCTTTAGTTGAGGAGGTATGAAAGCATGAAGGCATGAGTGGGATTTATGAACTGGGACATACCAAATCCCACATGTGGTTACAGAGCTCCAGAAATCACACACACCCTCCACTGATGCCTCATTTACTTATCACACTGTATCACTTACACTGAGGCAGGGGAGCCAAACATGGTCTCTATCCCGGGCCATCTGAGGTCAGCTGCAGGTGCAGGAATATTTCACCAAACAAGACATTTATTACAAGCTGGCTTTTCAGCAGCTCACATCCTGGACAAGGCTTAGTGCCCTCACTTCCATCCTTAATACTAGCACGAGATTGCTATCGCGTTAGGCTGTCAGCCAAACATACAAACATAGGTGAAACACTGTGTTTTCGTACCGCTGTCAAAATATCAGCGTACCACAGACTAAACATCAGGGGGATACAGCCGGCTGTGTGGCTTGACTGATGTAGTGTGAGAAAAAAGAAAGGACCGCCACAAGGAGCCGTTTCAGGAAAATTATGTTCACCTCACACCGGGACTGTGAGATTCATCTTTGGTTCTTAAATACAAGAACAGACTGAGAGTTATTGAATCTACCTTGAAATCTGGTTATTTATAACTTCAGGAACGTCCAAGTGGGGTTTCCATCAGAGCAGGAAATTTAATTTTAGGGCTGGGGCCCAGACTCGGCCATCTTCAAGGTTCAAGTTTCTGATGCTGATGGAGACAAATTCAAGGGAGTTAAAAAAGAAGGTTTTTTCCTTTTGAGGAGCATAGAAGTAAAAAGAAGCAATCTCTCTGTATACTGTGGCGGCCACGCTCAGTAGAAGTACATGAATGAACAGGAGATGCACATCAGTGGTATCCTGTTCAGTACTTAAAGCAAAATAGAGATTACCTGGATGCAACTCCAGCCATGCCATCACACATCCCTCTTCTTGTTGCAGGCATGCTTCAGCTTCCACGTTAAAACAACTTGATGCCATTTTTCACTCTGCACTGAGATTTACAATACTCATCACTGTATCCTTTACAATAAGGTGGGATGGTCCACTCTAATTGAAAGGCGTGATTTGCACTCATGCCTCTTTATTTATAAAGCGCTGGTTGGGATGCCACCCTCATATTTATCATCCTAGTTGCTAGTTGCTAGTTTGGTCCTCTGGAGCACAACACACATGAGCCACAATTGGCTCACTCTCCAGGTTCCTAGAGTTCATTCAGAGCTGGGAAGATCTGCTTTTGACTTTTTTGCACCATCTGCATGGAACTCACTTCAAAGCACTTTAAAACTGAATGCACTGGTTTCTTTTAGTCATTTTAAATCATTAGTTTTAAACCTTTCAACCTCTGATTGCACCTGTTTTAACTGAATGTGTGTTAACATTACTTTTTAATGGTTTTAACATTACTTTTTAACATTAACGTTTTTATCTTTTACTTGCTTGTCATGCATTTTAATGTTTCTTTTATATGCTCGAGGTCATTGTAAATGATTTTTTAGTTTAAATAAAGATCATTATTATTACATGCTGTCCCACAAGGTCAATCTCTGCCTGAAGCAGACACTGCTGATCTTATAACCACTTCAGATTTTGGTCTGTTATCCCATCTCATCCAATAAGATTTATTAGATAACATAACTTTGGTCATTTTTGTACCGATAGGATAGTGACCAAAAGCATGAGATCGCCAATTTGAGTGCCTGAAATGAGTTTCATCCTAAAGGTGGCCGGACAGGGTCAGTAGCTTGGACACCTGCAGACGGCTTAAAGTGGAGTTGCTTCTCCTTTGCATCAAAAGACAGCAGCGGGAGCAATTTGGGTTTCAGCGTCTTAGTCAAGGACACTTCAGTTTGTCACTGCCGGAGCTGGAATCAAACCGCCAACCTTCCGATTGATAGATGACCGACTCTACCACTGAGCCACAGCTGCCCCCAAAGTGGCTCAGATATGATTAGGATGCCTCCTGGATGCGGCCCTTTTCAGGTTTTCTGGGAACATCTAACAGAGGAGAGGAGGAGACGCCAAGGCAGACCCAGAGCTCACTGTTAGTGTTTGCTTGTTAAATGTTCAAATTATTTGTTGGTGCTTTAAGTGTCCAGGGATCCCTGTGGAAGAGATATCTGATTCTGATTGGACAAAATTTAGTTAAATAAGGATTAAATAGAAAAGATAGTATCCGATCTATGGTGATTTAAAAAGGCATGTTAAAGGAGACTAGGATCTAAATGTGGATTATTAACTTTTCTATCACTCAGATATTTTGATATTTGGTCTGGGCAGACGTACATGCCCTTTCCATATCTTACACTCTGCCAAAGTGACTTGAGGAGCAGATTTGTATCAGTATTTGGACTGGTTGGTGGTATTTTCCCTGCTCTGAACACACTGTGTGCTGTTCTGAAGCTTTTGTCCACCACACCCAACCAGACAAACATGCACAGAGAGGTCCCTGCAAATAAAAGCAAGAAGGCAGGAAGGTGAGCGCCACCAAAACAATCTTTGACGAGGCCTGTTAAATGAAAGCATAATCCCTGCAGAGCCCCGCTTCCCCACGACAAGTCAGACAAGAGCTGCAAGAAAACTCAAACCAGGACTACTGTGGGTGGTCAGGACCGGTTCAAAACCAAGTGGCAAAACAAACATACACGCATGTTTTCCTTTTCTCTGAGTGATTGAATGTTTACAAACTAATTGTGGAGAGCTGGCTCGCATTAATCCTCCATACGAACATGCCGTCTGTTTGTAACACTAATTCTGTCTTGGAATGTCATTTCTAAATTATCTGTGAGAGCTCGCGTCAAGTCACATCAGCCCCGACAGAGCGCTCGCTGCTCTTTTTAATCTGGGAAATCAAAGCTGAGTAAACACGCCGATGGTATGTCTTATTCCTCGAGCCAAACTCCGGCGGTCAAGTTTCACACATACCGACACACATCTGGAGCGCTCTCGGCATGGAGGATCAGGCTTGATATCCTGCACATGTTGTGGCCGTGCGATTTTCTCAGAGGGGATCTGACCCTGACACTCTACAAATACATCACTGAGGAGGAGAGCGAATCCTGAGCTTCTGTCTGTACGGAGACGTCAGGGTTCCACTGACGGAGGCAGGAGCACTCATCCTGATTTCCAGGGCAATCTTTGATAGAGCTTTAAGACGGATTGTGATGTGATGAGCACTGAGGCAAACAGCAGGGGAAACACTGTGAGAATGGGCAGAGCAGTTATTGTGTTTGGGACATTTTGTGTGATGAACCAACAGGAAGAACTGTCAGAGACAAAAACAGCTCTAAGAAAGGCTTTGTCCTTTCATCATCTGTGCTGCTTTCAGCTGTTTTGATTCATTTCTGTCATGTTCATTCATTTAAGCATCACTTGTAAAACAGAAAATGGACATCGACAGGGTGTGTCTCTTTTCTTCAAACTTCTCCTCAGCTTTCAGTCGAATGAAGCGCACGCCAAGACGGCTAATGACTGCAATTTTTGTAATCACATCCATCTCGTAACAGAGACAGCTTCGCTTTTTAAGAAACCTTCATGATGAGAGTCTCACATACCACTTTTCCACCAAGGCAGTTTGAGGGCCAGTTCGGCAAATGTATTATGCATGTACGAAGACACAGCTGGCTGATCCCGCCTACTGTCTCTTTTTGGTCCATTTAGGTAGTTAATGTAGATTGTAGACAAGATATAGATATCTTGAAAATGTTCTGGTTGAAAAATGTAATGTTTTATTTTGATTTGTTGTAGGTTCCTAAGTGTAGTTATAAACATATTTAGGGGGATTTTTAAAATCCTTTTGTCTCTCCCTCAACGTTACACGTCTCTCTGACAGCGTCTATTACAATTCAGATTATGCAAATTAAGTGATGACGTCATTTAGCGACCTCCAATGACTTTTAGGACAGCCAATAGCTCCTTTCCTTACTGAGGAGTTGACAACACTGGAACGGGCTCCCGGCCAGGAAAACAGGTTCCAGAGTAGCACCAAGTCTTTGCTGGTCTAGAACATAGACTGTATATATAATGGACAGCGTCGCTCCGCCTTTTCCCATTGTACAGTTTTGAAGCCAAAATATCCCGTTCCAGAACGCTGACATCTTGTACATTTTCTGCAGCCAGAGTCTGCGCCTACGGAGTTTCTCTCTACGGCAGCTGTCAATGAAAGAAAAAACGAATGTAAAACCCGTTTTTTAACCTCTGATAACTAACGACAAAGAAACTTCAGAAAAAAGAGGCCTTGAACACAAAACAGTCAATCAATAACTACACATCACCACAGCATACGGATGTGAGAAACGTTCGTACGATGTGTAATTACTTTTTTAAAGTTTGACCGCAGCCCCATTCAAATGAATGAGGGAGACTGTGTTTTTTACCTATACTGCAGTCAGCCACTAGGGGGAGCAGTTTCTGTGGCGGCCTCACTTCGAGCCGAGCGAGATGATGTCCATTTTATATACAGTCTATGGTCTGGAACCACGAACCGCTTACGTCAGGGGCGAGGTAGAGGAGGGGCGAGGTTGCCGTGACCAATAAGACGATGTAAAGCAAGAGTAGCACAGAAGTGTTGGTAAAGTTGGATAAGTCCTCTTCTGGACTTCATGTGATTACGCAAAGCCAGGAGCAACACCAGCAAGCATGCTACGTTGTCCGCCATCGTTGTTATTGTGAGAGGAAAGTTTGCACTAGCGCTGCTGGGAAAAGCAGTCGGGTAGAAGTGACGTCATGACGTGTCTCTTCCACGGACTCGAGCTGGTGGAAAAACAAACTGGTGTTGAGTTGGTTCGCAAGTTGAACCAGCTCCGAACCAGCGCAAGCACCAGCCCGGATCTAGAACCAGGTTTGCGTTGGTGGAAAAGGGGTATTAAGTGTTCCAATATGCTCTTATTCATGCAAGGAGAAGTGTTGGATCTACACAGAGAAAGGTTGAGGCGGCAGCTGTCCCTGATCTCTCTTGACCCCACCAAGATACGAATCCGTGGGTGTCACAGCAGGAGCCTCTGTTGCTTGTGTTGGGTTTCACTTCTCTCCTGTGTTGGACCTGAACAGGATAAGCTCCTGCGTATGTGGCCTGACAGATGTGGTGTGAGAAAAGAAAAAAAAAGTGCAGACAAAGACCTCTGGAGAAATCATTTTCCCCTGGTGCTTAATTCTGTAGAATTCTCCGGGAGTGTGTCATTCATTTGAAGAGAATTAACTGAAGGAACAGACTTCGGTGGAACTTTGCAGTGAAACCTGATTGTTTATGACTTGATGTACTTTGGCTTGCTTTAGGTCCTTTTCAGCCTCGCTCATTCTTACACCAGGGATGTCAGTCGGTTTGTCCACCACTTTGGTTCCAAGTCAAATGTCTGAAACAGCTTTTGTACTTCCATTTCTCATGACGACTTTAAAACAACTTATACATGACAAAGAAGTATGGCACTGACATAATCCTGCTGGCTTTGTTCTCCATCTGGAGCCAACAGCAGGTCAACATTTACACATACATCAAACTTTCATGACTTTGATTATTTGCTGACTTGTCTTTAGAAAGACACATTTCTCAACAACTCCTGCACATGTTGCACTGAAATGTAGCTCAACTATTTTTATCCCTGCAGATGATTTGTGTTAACGAGGGCCGCCACAAAAGCAGACACTTCTATTCCCTGTTCTGTTTGTCCTTTTTCTCCTTCTGTTGCCTCTCCAGCCCCAGGTGACACATGGTGCACCTGGCCCTAGTTTCTTAAACCCACCAGTGCTGGTTTCTGAAGTGGACAAGACCACACAGGCAGTAAACTTTTCAGTGTCTTTACTTAGCCAACTAATGAGGTTAATGATCAACATGTTAGTCACATGACTGGGTATAAAAAAGGCACTCCAGAGAGGCTGAGTCTCTCAGAAGGAAAGATGGGAAGAGTTTGACTTCCTTGTGAGAAGCTGCGTGAGCAAATAGTTCAACAACTGCAACTGTAAAATTGCAAGGAATCAGTGGACTTCATCTACAGCAAACTTTTCAGCACCCGACCCCCCAAAAAGAAAGGTGCCAAAGACCCGCGACCCCCACTGTCCCACAAAGTGATTCAAAGTGGCTTCATACTTCATTTAGCTGGTCTGCAGGAAATTAGACGACCTACATGCATGTGTCTGTTTCCTGTGCTGTTATGAATGAACCTGCTGCTACTGATGCTTTGTAACTAACCCTAACCTCAGGAGTCATCTGACAACAAAGAAAGGCAGAAAACTCATTTTTACAGTAAAGGGTAAGATATTACATTTTTGATTCATTGGGGGGAAAAATCTCTCTCATCTTGTGACCCCTCAGAGGGTCCCGACCCACACTTTTGGAACCCCTGATCTACAGCAGGGGTTCCCAATCTTTTCACTCCACGACCCCCAAAATAGTACGAGAGACTGAAGACCCCTGCTGTCCTGAGATGGTTCGGCTCCCAGCTGGATGCAAGAACTAGTAGCCAATTTGAAAAAAAATTACATATATATTTGAAATTTAAAGAAAGCTAGAGCAGCATAATGTCCTCAGAGGTCAACAAAGTAAAAAAGACAACTTAAGATGTTTGATATTCATATTGTTGTATCTAAAATCTAGCTACAAATTTTGGATGTTTTCTTTAAAACAAAGGATAAAATATGTACCTTTAGATTTTTATTGATTTTGGAAGGCATCTTGCGACCCCCCCATCAGTGTCTTGTGACCCCCCAGGGGAACCACTGATCTATAGTACATAATATCATTAAAAGATTCAGAGAACCTGGAGCCATCTCTGTACAAAAGGGACAAGGACCAAAACCAAGACTGGGTTGTTGTGATTGTAAGGCCATCAGGCAGGGCTGCATTAAAAAACAGACATGACTCTGCAGTGGAAATCCCTGCATGGGCTCAAATCACATCTAATAACCATTGTCTGTCAATGACAATGGAGGTTAAAACTATCACACAAAGAGGAAACCATTTATAAACATGATGCAGAAATGCCGATGACTTCTCTGGAGGGGCTGAGAGCTGAGCCGCTGCTAGCTTGTTTATTGGTGATTAGTTTGTTATCAGGCCAGGATTAATATAGTGCATGTGGTTCTTAAGGCATTTACCAGGAATAGAATTATCTGCAGAGGTCTCATATTTTTGAAACAAACACACTATGTGCTATCCCATTGATTTCTGTATTCAGTGGGAGCCTCAGCTGACTTAAAATCCTCATCCTTCTAAAGTTGATGTTGTTAAAATTGTGGTTTCACAAAGTTAGCTTGAAATGTTTTATGTCCGGCTGAGATCTGACCCCAAAGGAAAACTCTTCCAAACATGCATCTCAAAGTTCAGATTATGTTAGTGTAGGTTTTAAGAGCTTTGACCAAGCTGCAACTTCTCTTCTCTCTATAGTAAGCATGTTGGTGTTCTCTGTGGCACATGTGAACCTAATATCTTACAGTACAGTAAAGGGAGGATTTAAACAGATACTTGTGTTCTGTAAATTGGTGGTTCTTTAAATGAATCAGTGTAAGACGAATCTGTCCCTCTGCCAACGCCTTCAGCACAGCTCCCCTGCCCCTGCCTCCTCTCATGATGTGCATTGCTCGTCGTTCAGAGCGCTCGTTTCTTCTGCAGCTTTAGTGGGATTTAGCCTGAGAAAGGTCAGGAGTGTGCTGAAACCACAGAGACGACAGTCCTCACTGATCTCCCTTGACCCTGGTGAGGGTACAACTCCACGAGTGTCAAAGCAAGAGCTTCTGTGGGCCGTGTACAGTTTCACCTGTCTGCCTTTCAGACCTGGATCTGAACAGGTAGAGGAGAATGGAGCTATAGAGCCCTCTCCTTTTCTTCCTCCCTCCCCTCCCTCTTCTCCTTTCTCTGCCTCTCTTTTCTTCCTGGGCAGCTAATCTCTTCTCAGGTTTAGGATTCCCGGTCCGGGCTCTTTGAGGAGGAGGAAATATGGGGTTGGGTAAACATCAGGGCTCTCACTGCAGGGATTACAACACCCATATATCACCGTGACAACTCCCTTTTCAGCGGATGACAAGTCGCCAGGACCCGGTGCGAGGAGGGATCCAATGACACTTCCTATCGCTGCTGCAGACACTGATAGCGTATACCGTCACCGTTTTCACAACATCCAGTCCGTTTATGAGGATCCGGTGTCTGCACACTCTCAGCCAACATCTTTAGATCAGTTTGAGGTTTTCACACATTATTGCACCTGATGTTTGGCTCGTAGGCATCTTCAGAGAGGCAACAACACACACAGAGAAAGAGTCTAAAGAGGTGCTTTGATCACATGTCCTCTGAGAGAGACCGCAGTTCATTGTCCGTGACTCCTTTCACTCTCAGCTCTGTGAATGGAGGTGGCACACATGGCGACACGCTGCTGGATGCATTGTGCCTCAGCAGCTGGGTGTTGCTCCGAATAATATGAAACCAGAGTCAGGCCTTGTTGGAGGAATAAACGTCTACCATGACAGACACGGTTTCAATGAGGTGGATAACTTTCCATCTCTCTTGGACGAACACGTCTCCATGTGGTCATGCGTTTCGAATGTGGAGGATTGAAATTGAATTAGTAAACGGCTGTATTTTTCCACAAAGGTGGGCGCGGCCATTCATTTATCAGAGTGATGCATGATGAGAGGCGAGGGACTTTCAAATGTTCTGCATGCTTCTTCTGTGTGCAGCTGACAACAAGCCGTCACGTCAGCTCAGGAGGATGAAATCATTAAGGGAGGGACAGAAGGATTCAGGACTTCATGGAACATACAGATTTTAAAAATACGCAAACTATTGATGTCATGCCTTCTTTAACTTCATGTCTTCTTTAACTTCTGATGAGTTTCATTCCCATAACAGTTATTTATTTATTTATCATCTAGTTCAAATTTTAGTCACTTTTTATTCTATTTTATTTATTTTTCAGTAAGTATAGCATTTTATTTTGTTTTAAACGTAAACTAAAAACGTATTTAATCAGTCTGGCTTTTAAGAAGGGTTTAACAATTTTATTACTTACCTTTTACTATAATATTGATTTAAATGTTGCTTTATTATTTTAGTAATTTTAACTGTTATCTTATTCTATTTTTATGTATTTATTCATTCATTAATTGACTTAACTTGTATTTATCTACTCAGTTTTATTTATATTTTTAGTATATATTTTTCATCTCTTATCCTTACCCTTTTTAAATCTATTTATTTTAACTATTTTTATTCTTAATTTTTTTAAAAACTTATTTTAATTACACATATTTTATTTTTGGTGTCTATTAGTCTCTATTTTATTATTATTATTATTATTATTATTATTATTATTATTATTATTATTATCATCTTCCCCAAATGTGTCTTGTCATTGTTTCATATCTGCTTCTTTCTTGTTTTTCAATCACTGTAAAGCACGTTGGGTTGCGTTTGATTTGTATGAAAGGTGCTCTATAAATAAAGCTTGATTGATTGATTGATTATTTTCTTTTTATGGTTTAATATTTTAGTGTTTTATTATCTTAGTAATTTATTTTATTTTATTTATTTATTAATTTAAAGTTTAGCAACTTATTTTCTTTTAATAGTTTAATATTTTAGTGTTTCATTATTTTATTAATGTATTTACGCTCAGCCTCTGAAAAGCGCCTAGTGCCTCCAGCACACAAGGCCTCAAAATCACTAGCTGGACTCTTCTCTTCTGTTGCCCCTAAATGGTGGAATGAATTGGCCAACTCCATTCGATCTGCAGAGTCCCTCTCTACTTTCAAAAGACAGCTAAAGACCCAGCTCTTTAGGAAGCACTATGCACTTAGCTAGACTGTTCTCCACTATTGTCCCCAGTGGCAGATCATGTCTTCCTGCTACAATTGACTCGCACTGTCCTGCTCTACTCTGAGAATCTGTGTTCAGCTCTTGAGTGACCCAGCACTTGGTACTTTGGTCATTATTGTGGTGATGTTAATTGTTGATGATGATAATGGAAGGTCTTAAATTGTTTGGTTGCTTCATTGTAGATGTTCCTTATTTACTTTGGTGCATTGCCTTTACACTGCTTGGCAGTACCTGCACCCAAATTGACTTGAAGCACTTTGTTCCTCTTACTGATCTTGTTTCCTCTTGTCTAGATCTTTGCTTGTGTTGTTCTTGTTCTCGTATGTACGTCGCTTTGGATAAAAGCGTCTGCTAAATGACATTGTAACATTGTAACATTGTATTTTATTTTGGTAAGTTTAATTTTCTGTGTTGAGTTTTAACATCTTATTTTACCTCCAGTGTTTCCTCATTAAGATATCATGAGAGCGTTTCCTCAGTTCGTTCAGCAACTTCTTTTTTATTTGTATTTAAATGTATTTTATTTTTATTGTTTTTATTATTATTGTTGCATATATTGTGTTCCTCACTTTAGGATTGTGGGGTGGGTTTGGAGTCAAGGCTGGGTTGGGATTAGGATGATTTTCTTGTTTATCTTTTTTCTTTTTCTTTTTTTTTTTCTTAATTTATTCTATTTTTAATATTTTTTGTACAGCACTTTGTGTTACAATATCATTGTATGAAAAGCGCTTTATAAATAAAGTCTGATTGATTGATTGATTGATTGATGACGCCTCAAGGATATCAAAACTTAGCTCATAATAAAAGAGTTTCTGTTCTTTGTTACAGTAATTATAGCGAAAATCTAGAACTGAATGAAAGTCTGAAAATAAATGCACAAAGCATCTGAAAGGTTTGGTTTGGATCTTGAACAAAACTTGCATTTGTAAAAATGTTGACTGGATTCTAAATATTTATATTCATTGTCACGCAGCTCTGATTATAAAAATCAAGCATTGTTAACAAGCGGCATGTTTCAGTGATGGTTCTCTGCAAGTTGTGGTTAAATGTAGAAAAGTAACTTTCTCTGACTACAAGAATATTATTGTAAGCTTTCATCAGACACTCCCCGACACGAAGCCACGTTTAAACTGAGCGCACTCATCATAATATTTACCAAGCTCTGTTTTTACTTCACTGGCTGCCGGACATTCAACAACTTACTCAGTACTAATTATCAGTAACGCTAACTGACATATCACGACTGAAGGCAGAGATCATATTGAGTCTGACTCTGGGATGACTCACTTTCAATGTGATCCAAACTTGTGAGGTTATACAGTTCATATCAGGGTTTATTGCTTTGGTGATCTAAGTTTAGTGAGAAATTTCAACTCTGCTGCATATAGCTCCACATTTTATACGTCCACTACTGCATCAGAAAATAAACTATAGACACTACACTGTAACTAAATGCGTTTCCACCGGAGGAACCAGGGTCTAAATTTAGTTCAGGGGTAGATAATCTCCCCCCTGAGAAACCCCTGCTAGGGGGGTAGTACTTTTCAAAGGTCCTGGGACTTTCGGGGGGCAGGACCTGCAATGCTGAATGTGTCTGATTGGTAGATTGACCGCAGTGTCCACAATAACACCACACACATCTGTGATTCACTTGATTTCTCTTTCTTTCATTAGTTTTTATTTGTTCTATCTTTTTTGTATGTGTGTGTACTTTTCAAAAGAAGAAGCTGTGATTCTCTTGATTTAGCAGCTTGTAACAGTAGTCTTCTCTCAGCCCACCGTGAATGCGTCTCTCCCGGTGTTACGGTTTTAAAAGTGACCCTGTAAACTGGAGACCTTCAGCTGAACGTGTCAGTGTTTGTGGAGTTTACACAGCTGTTGAAATGCACCTTAATAACTCTTCTGTAATGTAGCATATATTGGAGGGTTGACTTAACTCAGTTGGGGGTAGAGTTGTCCCTCGATCAGGATATCCAGTCATGTGAGAGTGGTGCACTGGTGAATGCTTTTTTCCCCTAAAGATATTATTTTTGCATTTCAAACATCCAGAATTGATAACTGATATCTTTTCTTGGATAAAACTTGCAACAACAAAAAAAGGTTAAACATTTGACTCCTCCCACGGCACCCTCAGCTCTTTCATCAATCTACACTACACTCATGTTGTATATAAGACCTGATGCCTGTGTTGTGTTTGCATCGGTTTGGTAAAAACCAAAACATAAACTCATGAAGTTTTCACCACCATCAAACTCAGACCGTGTGTGTCCAGTTATGAAATCCTTGCCCAGCCTCGAGACTCTCTGGTGCCAGGTGGCTGGTATTTCTGTCAACCAAGGGATCAGTCACACGGACGATGGTGGATGTGGTGCAGGATGTTGTACCAGCATCTGGTTCAAAAGTAGTTTAGCCAACTGAGCTGTCCGTCAGCACTTGAGCTCAGAATACTGGAGCAGCCAAAAAGGTGTCTCTTGACTTTCTTTACTTCCAGGAGAGTTTAGCGGTCAGGTTTCTTTGAGACAAGACTCGGTTTGTTACATGTTGTTGCTCTGTGCACAATGACACAGCTTAAAGACAGAAAAATCATTTTAACAAAGTTATTGTAATTTTTAGTTTGTTGGAAGTTTGACAGTTACAGTTTTAACTGGAGGCAAAATGAAGCAAAACTAGAGGCAACACGAATCGCCACCAGAAGGAGATACGCAAAACTGTAATCCTAAAATGTTAGTTGTTGTGCTGTTTGGTGCCAGAATAGAAGGAGTCACAATAATGACTAAAAACTGAATTCAACCGATACCAGCCACCACTGCCCGTCAACAAAAACAGAAAACTTATAGTTAAACTGGATTAGACAAAAGAACTGGACACAGAGGATCATCAAACTTCCTACAGTATGTATTTACTTTTGTATGAATGTATGACATGTATGTATATTAAAGGTTAACACCCAAAATTGAGCGTTTTAGAGGCATTTTGATACTGTATGTCGTGAAAACATTGGATAAATCGCAAGGTGTGACAGAGCCATTAGGACTTAAGTTTAATGTAAATGTCTGGCAGCCATTCCACCTTTAGCAGTCAAATCATCCATCATACTGAGTGTGAGCATATGGCTCTATCAGTATTCTCCTGTTTGTCAGTATTAACTTATTTAAGTAACACTCAGTCAGTAAGTGAGCTCACATGTCCAGAGAGACCCCCGATATCTTTTCGCCACTGTGCAAAACAAGCCTAAACAAACTTGAAAGCGGTTAACAGGTCTTAGAGGATTGTTTTGCATCCAGCTAAGCCACGCCCACTAAAAAACGTCACACAGTTTACTGACAGTAAAATGGTCCTTGAGCAACGTCTTTCAAAAGATAGAAAACAGAAACCAGGGGCGGCTGTGGCTCAGTGGGTAGAGTCGGTCGCCTTACAATCAGAAGGTTGGCGGTTTGATCCCAGCTCCAGCAGTCACATGTCGAAGTGTCCTTGAGCAAGAGACTGAACCCCAAATTGCTCCCTCTGTTGTTCAGAGGTGTTTGAATGTGTACAAATAAGATCAGCTAATACTAATGGTTCCTTACATTAGCAGCCTCAGTGAGTGAATGGGTGTGAATGGGTGAATGCAACGAGTAGTATGTAAAGCGCTTTGAGTGGTCAGACAGACTAGAAAAGTGCTATATAAGTACAAGTCCATTTACCATTTACCAGAACACAGACCTGCATCAAACCATCCAGCTGCTCTGAATGTAGAGAATCAAAGATTGTCAAGGTCATTGTTTCAGGTCACTCTCACTGTGCTGAGGCTGACACTCACACAGAAGGAAAATCCAAACATCAATGAGCACTGACTGACTCTGTTAGAGACACAAAGTTAACGTGTTTCAAACTGCAGACAGGAGCAATCACATGTTTGAAGTGAGATATATTTTTCTAGACTTTCAACAAAGAAACTCGACCTTTCTCTCAAGGGAACAAAACATGTGATCCAGATTGTTCTGCTGTGGGAAAACAAGCCAGCCGTCGTGTGACAGAGATGAAAAGTTTCCTCAAAAGCTGAATTTTATGGGAACAATCCTACGTGGTGCCTGGTGCTCTGTTACCGCATATAATCACAGCCCAATTTCAGACATTCATGGTTTTCATTTGGAGGTTTTTCATGTTTTAATTAAAACAACAAACACCGAAGACAAAAACAAAATATACGATGAAGAAAAAAAGGAGAGCCTCTTTCACTAATCAAACTGATTGCCTGAAAATGTTCACTTTGTGTGCATTATTCCCCGCCGTCAGATCTTTTTTATTAAAGCGGAAGAAATAAAACAAACTCAGAATTTGTGAGCCATTTTCACATCGACTGTGCGGCTGACAAGAGGAAGTGTTGGCAGGCGTCTCGACAAGTATGAATACAGCCATCTGGGAAGAATTATCCTCATTATAACAAAAAAAAGCTAACAGTGATTTATACGAGGCTGCATTCTGCTGTTCCACTATCTCATAACGATAAGCATTTTATCATGCTGAAACACGCATTATCTCCGTCCACTCCCTTCCTCCCTTCTCTCTGTTGTCTCCGAGGAGTTGAGGCAGGATGACTAATTAACGACATTAGTCTCCATAATTCGGAGGAAAACCATGATGTCCAACATCCGATAGCAGAATCAAACTCACATGTGGACCGGCAGAGGATCTCATGCTTCACTATCAGGAACACAAAGCATCTCGTTTTAATTAGGCGGCAGTGTGACGCCAAAGCCCGGCGCTGGATGTTAAATGGCCGACCACAGAAGACCGGGCCTCTTCCTTCAGCTCATCGTTTTCTTTGCAGGAGAGGATAAACCCGTCCTGTTCAAACATCCCCTCGCCCGAGGCACAGAGGCTTTTACAATTGATTTGTTTAGTGGGAGCAACTGCCAAGAAAGTTCATTTATCACCCTGCTGTTGCCAGACAGGAACATAACTCATGATGGATGTCATATTTAAGTCCTAAGTCGCCATGAATATTCAACATTTAGCGTGGCTTTGCCCCTGCACATCTGGCGTGAAAAGCTGTGAGTTTACTTGGCAAGGTAGCAGGAATCCTGACTTTTCTCACTGTGCTGGGTGAGTGATTTCACTTTATATAATTCTGCAATAACCGTGCAGTCAGGTACAGATTTCAAGTCGACCGCATCCACCGGAATGACTCCAGTGCACACACTTGGCAGGCCTCACAGCAAACCTCCTGGAAGTTTGGTCTACACATGCGGTGGTAATGCTGCACGGTGCTTTTAGACCCAAAAGCTGTCTTGCATCTTTTTAATCTCTCTGGATTCAGTTGAAACAACATCGCTCAACACATACGGCGGAAGGTGAAAAGTTGACATCCTCTCCTCTCAGTCACACGTGAAATTAAGACTCACCTGTCCAAGAGTGCACACACACACACACACACACACACATACACACACTCACATGAACGTGATAAAAGACAGTCGTGTTGCCTCAAGCGTAAAAGCATGACAAGACATTGTAACAAAAGACATCTCTGTTTAGTTTGGCCTCTCTTTAATATTCTGGATTCGCAGCACAGCGCTGAGGGCGGATGTTGCTCAGTGGTAGTATTTCAGAAATCCTGAATTAAGACGGGTCCAGTGGTGGACAAAGTACACAGCTTCATTACTTAAGTCAGAGTATAGATCCTCCAGGTCAAACGTTACTCCAATACAAGTGAAAGTTGTTCATTCAGATTAGGTCTTGAGTTAAAGTCCTGGAGTACTTGCTTTTAAAAATACTGAAGTATTCAAAGTACTTTCTTAAATATCTCTAAACGTATTTTCACAAAGCATGATGACAGTCAAGAATGCATGGGTGTACATTCTGCTACATTCTGTTTATCTAGAAAACATGATTTCATATCTAAAAAGTAAATCATGAAATATAAACTAAGTTACTAAAAGCACAGACAAGTCTCAAATGTTCATTTTGAAAGTCCCTAGAGTTAACACTGAGCTGGGTCGATCAGCATTTTCCATCGATGCCCCTAAATCAGGGGTGTCAAACATATGGCCCGCGGGCCCAAACCGCCCTGCCAGAGGTTCCAATCCGGCCCACAGGATGACTTTTGGAATTACAGAGAAGACATTGACTGCAATTTTTCAATAAATGTAACTGGTATTTCAAATTTGTCCTACAGGGGGGGCACCTGAATGGCACTCTGGGACTTTTTTTTCTCAAAATGAGGAAAAAGAATATTTGCAGTTTGCATAATCCGGTGGAAAATCATAGACTTTTTGGACCGGCTGGGGGGTCCATAAAGGTCTAGTATAATCTATCTGTTTGCAGTAAACATTACACTCTGTGTCAGGTGAATGGGTAACCTGTGTGTTTGGTGTGTTTACAGCAGGTTTCAGGGCTTAAAGAATATAATATATGGCCCTATATGAGACTCCTCATGGCGAGAAATACAACAACTGTTTTTGTAAAAAGATAGTTCATGAAATATAAAAATTTTCAGAATGTACTTGTACTTTTTTTTGCAAACAAAGGGAAACATTTAGAGTTTTTGTTATTTATAGGTTATTATGTTATGATTTTACAGGTCTGGCCCACTTGAGATCAAATTGGGCTGAATGTGGCCCCTGAACTGAAATGAGTTTGACACCCCTGCCCTAAATCATGGAATACCCTCCAACAGACTTTAAAGCTGACATCCATTCCCTCTTGTGCAGAATTTAAGACTTTGATCTCAGACCACTGTGTCTCAAACTGTATCTGCTTTAATTAATATATTATTTTGTGAATGACTGTGTGTAAATAAAAATATGGCCGTGGTGCTCAGGTAGAGATCATCATCACCACGACTAAATGAATGGACTGATCTGAACAACAAGTACATGAACAGTTTACAGTCTTTGTGATCTGATTTCAGAAAAGAAAATTCATCAGCTGCAGTGTTTATCTATCTATGTAGTCGATCAGATATCGGAATCAGGGTTTTACAAAGTATTAAAATCGTCAACATTTCACTCTTTTAACACTTTTGCTTTTGTAATGTCTTAAGTTAAATAATCTAGCCTGCAAAAAAGTCAAAAGAAAACATTCTTCATGTGACCACTATATCTGATTCTCTTGATTGAAATAAAAATGCCATGGACATAAAGTACAGGTCTGCATTGCACTTTTACAACGGTCCCTGAATGCACCTGCAGTGACAGGCGCTCTGGACAGACAGTCAGATGAGCATGACATCCCGTCATGTAAATAAGATAAATAACATAAGGATATTAAGAACAAGTTTAAGACCTGATCTATAAGATAGGCAACCCTCAATTACTTCTGCTGTGATCTGGCGCTATATAGAAAATAAAATCAACTGAACTTCCAAGGGGGGCGGGGGCCGCTGTTGGGGGGGCGCCCAGTATAATGGTTGGGGAAACACTGAGCCGACTTCAAAGCAGTAGTGAGTAACTAGTGCACTAATAGAAATGTATTAGAGTCAAAAATATGATAATTGTCTTTCAAATGTAGTAAAAGTTATAAGTTCCTCCCCAAAAATAATACTCAAGTAAAGTACAGATACTCAAAAACTGTACTCAAGTACATTTACTTCGTTACTGTCCACCACTGGACGGGACCAGCAACAAACGTTAAAGGGATTTATTTTGAATGTTGTTCACATCATGCAGTTTGAGGAAACCTTGGAATACAGGCTGATTGGCACTCCCGAGACAGGATAAGGCAAACCTCCTCTCCAAATTGAAGGAATTTCCTCTTTAATCCTGCACAAGTTTGCAAACTTGCACTGACTTTGCATGTAATCCCACCACAGTCAGAAAACACGGTAAGAGCTTACCTTTGACTGACGAAGCTGGATGCCATAGAGGAGAATATTCCGGAGCTTGGAGGCTGAGGCCAGCTCCATGATGCCATCCGGCTCCACCTTCCTCCCGCTGATGGACGGCTCATCTGCACAGCTCAAATGCACCTACCAAAACAAAGACGCCTTATCAGAGAGTGCTTCACCAGAGCTGCAATTTTACCTCTATCTGCAGCAATTAGTGCTCATTGTTCAAGCTGTCATTTCAACACGCTGCGACTCAATGGGCCTGTTTATTCAAGGAGGATTTGGGAGGCGTGCGCTCAGCTGACAGTAAACAGAGGTTGGTTGATATGCAGTCCTGTCTGAAGATATACGACTGTCTAATCTTGTAGTCTTTCAAGCCTTGGGGGTCTTTCTTTCTTCAATTAAGGCAGCAGAATCCAGACACATGAGTTCCCATTACTTTATCATCCTCTCAGGAATATCTAAAGCGAAGCCAATTTCCAGAACTGTCCCACTGACAGACTCAAATGTAACTCATGATTTATTCACTGCAATTATTTTGTCATTCATCCTTAAAGACTGTGGCAGTGAGACGAGAAGGCAGGAGAATCGCTTCAAATGTGTCAAGACATCTGCTCCGAGCCGGCAATCATTACACTAATACTGAAATATCCATCATGTGTTTGCTGTCATCGGGTGAAGTTCACACTGATGACTTCAGCGCATTAGCAGGTGTTTAACATCAGTCTGCTGAACACTGATGCCACTGAAATATTCCTGATGACATAATGAATAGATGAGTTTTGAATACCAACTAACGCACAGACACAAGGACAGAGACATTTTAAAGCTCAAGAATGAGTCTCTCTTTTAATATGCAAACCTCTTCAAGGCCTAAAAGGTTAAAGGTGATGTATGCAATTATTGGGCGGGCATGTTGTTATGCTGTGAACTCCCAGTCCCAACACTACTCATCCAGAGCTCCATACCTCATCAAAACTACCTAAAATGGAGTGTATACTCCCAAAGGATAAGATACCCTCCACAGTGGGGAGATATTTTTACTCTCAAGGTGTCACTCGAGTCCTCAGGAGCAAGGATGGGAAAGTTGAAGAGTAATGGATGTTAAAGGCCTTTCACACCTCATATTCATGGGATAACAGATCTAACATCTAACACGGTGTCCGGTCCGTCTCCGATCCACTGCGGTCAAGCTCTGTGCTCTCTCATCCGTCAACACCCACCGGTTGCGTTTTCGGAACACAGCACGGAGCAGGACCGCCGTACAGCTGGAGTCATGTGACCGAGGTTTTCCCGCTATAATCCCTGAATCAAGGATTGTCCTCCTCCTCCTCTCTTCATCCATGTTGTCTTTCTGGTCCTCTGAAAACCTCTGACCTGTTGACTCCAGGCCTGGCTCCGCTCATCATGACTTTGGTTTGTTGTTGTAGTTAAGTGAAATACGATCTGGTGATAACACAGAGTGTTTTATTCTGAAAATTAACCGGATGTTTTCATTTTGTTTTGGTGAAACCTGACTTCCTGTCCCGCTCCATCTGCTCTGTTGAGATTGATGCAAAGTTTTGCATATCTAATCCATTTTGTTCCGGCGTGCCGGATCAGAGACGCAGCCGTACACAACAGGTGGATCCAGTGGAAGTTAACACATTGACTAGAATAGAAACCTATCAGATCCGGTGCAGTGACAGATCGGAGATGGACTGGACAGATTTGGTGGAATTTGGCCTTTAGACTGACGCCTGGCTTTAGTCACAGGGGAGGTCTACTGAAACAGTAAAATAAGAGAGCTAAAAAAAGCTACAGGTCAGAACAGGACGGATCTTTGTCAAGAGTATTTTTTTAACCTGAAGATTAGAGAATGTGAAAGCCTCATGAGAAAAGATGTCCTTTGTATTGTGCCACTTGAATCCATCTCAGAGGAAACACACTTTCCCCTATCAGTGGCTAAAAAAGACAAATGAAATGCATCCTGAGGAGACAGATTGTGTTCTTTGATTCAATGTGGAGTTACTATCATGCACACCCTCACTGTTTCAGAGTGGCATCAAAACAGCTCCTATCTGTCGAGGTATGGACTCCACAAGACCTCTAAAGGTGTCCTGTTGAATCTGGCACTGAGCCATTCACTGCAGAGCCTTTAAGTCTCATGAGTTTAAAGGTCGGGCCTCCGTGGATCTGACTTGTTGTTGCAGCACATCCCATAGATGCACGATTGAGATTCAGGGGATTTGGAGGCCAGGTCAACACCTTGAACTCTCTGTTAGTTCCTGAAAGTGTTCCTGTCCAATGTTTATGATGTGGCAAAGCACATTATCCTGCTCAAAGAGGCCGGTGTCATCAGAGAATATTACCAACAGCACTCATCTTTAAATGCACACTGATGCAGTTTTTGACCAGATATGTATAAATAATGGACGTAGTATCCGTGACGTCACCCATCTGTTTCTGAAGCGCTGTTTTGAGGTCAATCTTCTGCGGCAGCCATATTGGAAATGTCGAACTAAACACATCTGCTGTCTAGCCAGTGTGACATAAAGAGGCAGGCTTTGAGCCTCAAAACTACATCATGTGGAGCTTCATTTAAAAACCCTGCTCAAGGCTACATCACCTCCTTTTCACAGACTGTTTGAAACAGTGACCTTCAGTGTGCTCTCTGCCCTCGAGGCTACCACCCACACTTCAAACTCCATTAACCTTCTACTGATCACTGCCATGTGATTTGACCTGTGATAAATGACAACAGAAATAACTCCTTTAAAATGCAAGGTGAGAAGGTAGTTTTGGTCTCATCATTTACAACCGTGAAACTCAGGCTCTGAGTTCAGACACATGAAAACGTGACCATGAAATCTGGTCAGACAGGAAGGAACCAGAACGCTGTGTCTGATCTGATTGTTTACAGAGTCACTCAAGATGCTTTGATGCTTTAAAGATACTTACACTACCAGTCAGAAGTTTGGACACACCTCATTCAATGGTTTTTAATTATTTCCAACATTGTAGATTAATACTGAAGACATCAAAACTATGAAATAATCTGGTTTTGCCATAATCTGGATTACAACAGTAGTCAAATAGGGCTATCCATTGTGTACTAACCCTACCTCTGAACAACACAACTGATGGTCTCAAACACATTAAGAAGGCAAGTCATTCTACAAATGAACTCTTGACAAGGCTCATGTTAATAGAAACCATTCCAGGAGACCACTTCATGAAGCAGACTGAGAGAATACCAAGAGTGTGCAAAGCTGTCATGAAGGAAAAAGGGGGCTACTTTACAGAATCTAGAATATAAAACATATTCTGCTTTGTTTAACACTTTTTTGTTCATTAAATAATTCCATATATGTTCTTTCATAGGTTTGATGTCTTCAGTATTAATCTACAGTGTTTACAATAATTAAAATAAATAGAAACTCTTGAATGAGAAGGTGTTTCCAAACTTTTGACTGGTAGTGTAGATTTCAGGCCTACAGTAATGAAAATATGTATAATTTGTTATTCTGGTGTTGACTAGCAGGAGTGAAAAGGTTTAATTGTTGGGTCAACATACCCACATCCCTTAAAATAACCCATGTCTTGGGTTTGATTGGTGGCTCAAGGATTCTATCTGCAGTTAATGTTAATTCAGTATTGTGTGTGTGTGTTCTGTAGTGACCCATTCACCCAGTGATTAATATGAAAACATGAGAGATTTAACAAGACTACTTTACAGAATCTAAAATATAAAACATATTCTGCTTTGTTTAACACTTTTTGGTTCATTAAATAATTCCATATATGTTCTTTCATAGTTTTGATGTCTTCAGTATTAATCTACAGTGTTTACAATCATTAAAATAAATACAAACCATTGAATTAGAAGGTGTGTCCAAACTTTTGACTGGTAGTGTACACTGTTTTATACAAGATTAGACTAGAGAGGACTCATAGAAAATAATCCTATATAATGTAATAATGAAGAACAGATATGAAGAGTGACTAATAAATAAGAATAGAGCAGATCAGCAGAGAGTAGAAGGAGACATGCTGACACTGGGAGCTGTGGGAATCTGGTTTTGTTTTGGTGTGGCAGGGAGTCAATCCCACCAAAGCCGGCTTCAGACTCTGTGTTTACATGTGTGAATCCCTGAGTGTGTGTGTGTGTGTGTGTTGTATATGTGCTCCGGTCTTTATTGAAAACTTCAGCGTACTAATGCTGCGTGACATCTGCAGTGATCGAGACTTGTCGGCCTCTGCAGGTTTATTTCTTTCTCATTACCGAGCATTGCTTTGGCGCTTGATCTGTGTGTAAGTTGAAGAGGTCAATTCTCCTGACTGAACGCGGGTAAACAGCCTTTTCCACAAATATTTAAATGTTTCTTGGAGATCTGATCAGATTGTGTGAGGGTTTTTCTCTCCGTGTTCCTCTGTTAGAGGCGGACGTCCATTTTTAAACAGTGAACGAGGCCGCCCGAGCTGCAGCGCTCTCCTGGGAGGTGTAGGGTTTCCAAACAGCTACAGAGCTCATCAAGAGACCTGAGGTGGGCTACAGGTGACGTTTTTACAAGCAGAAAAAAAAAGAAAAGGATTGGCTCACTGTGTATTACATGTACTTGGAAGAAACTGAAACCGTCCTGTGCCAGATGTCTGTATTCAGCAACATGTAAAGAAGAGTTCATTCAAAGTGTGGGAAATGATACTGAGACATGGAGAAGTCTCAGAGCACGCAGACCTGCAGGAGCTCTCTCTGCACCGACTTCTGAGTCCATGTGATCTTTGAAGAAGGCTGTTCCTCCAAAATACCATTTTACAAGCTTTCATGGCATATTTGCACAAATAAATCTAATAGTTTGACAGCACTGAAGCCACGTCTGCACAGATGAATGTGATATGTGTGGACTACTGTAGGCAGGGAACCCCTCACAAGTCAAAGCAAGTTTAATCGAGGAAGCTGCGTGACATTTACACGTATTACACCCGAGGTTTCTGGGGTTTATTTTTAGTTCAAACGCACGATACAGAAGCAGTCGGGCTTTCTCGGCTCTGTTTTCTTCTGGTGGGGGTTTATTTTGGCACTGGTCTACACAGGTCCGAGTTGAGATAAGCTGAAGTCGGCTTTCGGGACAATTTTCCCCATTTCAACTCTGCATGCCAGAGCTGCCGTGCATTTAAATCTAGGGTTGGTAGTCTCGGTAAACCAGCATGAATTTGAATGTAGCTTTTCCTCAGGACTCCGTCTAACCCCTCCCCTCCTCCCTCGGAGCTCCTCCAAAACTACGCCCCCCCGCTCACATGCACGAGTGCCGCTGATTCTCGACCATATGATGGTGACTGATTCAAAACCGGTCCTCACCAAAACATTATCATAGTGAAAGTTAAAAACACAAACAAACATGGCTGCTGTTAGTACTCACAACTATCATGCTAGCATTATCCAGTTGTACCAGTGACACGATATCAGGAGAAAAGTTATAACACATATATAATACTGTAACAGCTCTACTGTTTGTTAAACGTGTTCAGTGTAGATGTTCTTAATTCCTACAGTGTTGACGGTCAGTGAAGGCATCAGGAGAGGTGTAGAGTGTGCAAGTGGGAGAGAGGAGAGACAAGAGGAGAAGTTCTTCATTCATTCAAACACTGATTGTTGTTTTGTTGGTTGGCGTGATCACGGCAAACAGTGACCGGTTAATAAAACTCAACGTGTTCACGAATCAGCTCGTCATCCCTACAGAGTCCAGACGGACGCTACAGTACATATATATTTTCTGTAGGACTTACTGAACGTCATTAATTATTCTGCTTGTTGGTGAGAGCTTTTTAGACTCTGATCCGGACTACAGTCCTGAGCAAAGCACCTCATCAGGTCAGAGGGGACAGACCCGAGGACGAGCGAGAGGGGCAGTAAATAGAGTCAGGGGAAGTAGAGGCAGGAGAGGGGGACTCGGAGGAGTGAACGCCAGGGAAATGTACGCGCAGGAGGAGGGCAGAACGGCTGGACGGGATTTGATTGGTTTAAAATTTGGGGAGCCAAAAAACGCAGATTGGTTGGTGTTTTCCCAGGTTTACTCCGGCTGTTGATAGCAGTTTTTTTTCACTCTTTTTTAGGAACACATCATGTATTGATCGCCATCAGGACATAAAGATCATTTTAACCAGTATTACAAAAAGTGTATCTAAATCTGATTATCAACCCCAGCTTTAATGCAGAGTAGCTCCTGAAACACTCAGCATAGACAACTTCTTCACTGATTTACACATCAGGAACACAGAGAGTCACCTTACAGGGATGTGGACACTCTGGAGTCTGAAGAGTGGAGGATGGACTTATGGATTGTATACTATTATTATTATCAACATGATCAATCAATCAATCAATCAATTTTTATCTGTATAGCGCCAAATCACAACAAACATTATCTCAAGACGCTTTTACAAACATAGGAGGTCTAGACCGCTCTATGTCAATATATATATAATCTATCAGAATATATATATAAAAAAGAAATGTTCATCAAAGACGACAGATTGGCAATAATCCTCCTGTCAGCCACCACCTCCACAGGGTCCAGGACTGAGCTGGCCTTCTTCACCAGTGTGTTCAGTCTTGCTCTCCTGTATCCTGTCCACCCACAGCAGGTGAAATCCTTCCAATGTGGTGTTCGTGTCCGGTGTTAGCTCTGTTAGCATGATGCTACTCTGTCAGTATTCCCTCTGGTGCTGGGTTAGCTCGTCCACCTTATCGTAGACAGATCTCACATTCCCCATAATGGTGGGTGGAAGGACAGGTCGACGTCGTCCCTTCCTAACTTGCACCTCAGTACCAGCACGTCGTCCTTGCCTCCTTCTCCTCAGCTCGCAGGGAACATTGGGCCTAGTATCGTTTAGCATCAACATGCTAAGGGCAGCTAACATGATGCTAATGATGGTATTCAGTTCCACTCTCCAAATGAAGTATCTCAACAGTTGTTGGATTCTTTCCCCAGAGACTTGTCACAAACACTCCTGATTATGCTTTACAATGTCTTTGGTTAAGTCCATTACTTTTCACCTTTAGCCACCATGTCTTTCACTTTTAGGGTTATGAGAGATACCAACAAGTTTTGGACATAGACTGTATAAATAATGGACGTAGAATCCATGACGTCACCCATCTGTTTCTGAAGCGCTGTTTTGAGACCAGGCGGCGGCGGCAGCCATATTGGAAATGTTGAACTCAACATAACTGCTGTCAAGCTAGTGTGATGTAAAGAGGCGGGCTTTGAGCCTCCTAGCCAACAGCTACAGTGTTCCCGTCTGTCAATCAAGTCAGCTGTGCCTCTCATTGGAAAACTTGTAATCTGAATATCTTCGAAATTGCCACGTTGGATAAAAATTAACCCCCCGTGCAGTGTATGCCGATCAAGAAATGAGCTATCCAGGCTACACTTGTTTTTTGTACCAGGCTGTAAACATGTTTACTTCTGCTTTAAAGATCGGCTTTTATGAATTTGTGTGTATGTGGTTTCCAGTACTTCCGGAGCCAGCCTCAAGTGGACACTCGATGAACTGCAGTTTTTAGCACTTCCACATTGGCCTCATATTTTTAGACCGGAGGTTGCTGCTTGGTTTTGGACTGATTCAAATTAGTTTTTGGACACTACATCTTTGTTGACAATTCTTTTGTTTCTGGCTAAAAAAATGTATCTTACTGCGGTGGTCTACTCCCCAGACCCCTTCAGTTGACATGAGGATATCACAGATCTCTGCTCTTATTCCTCTCGAGAAGTTGACTCATGACCTTAATCAAAAACCAGACAAGTTCTGGAGGATCTGGAAACCACTGCACTCCTTCTTGCTGAAGACATAACCTATCCTATGTGCCTGGAGGATGAGGAATGTTTGCCCTTTCATTTATTTCTTATATGTGCTCTATGTTTACCTGTCTCCTGTCATCTTTTCATTTACTTATTTGTCTTGTGTATATGTACAGCGCAGCGCTCTTTGTTAGTTTGGGGTGGGACTTTTTATGTTTTCTATGTGTTTTGCTTTATTTTGTTACAATGTTTGAGTTTATAAAATTGAAAAATCAATAAAAAAGAGTATTATAAAAAAAAAAAAAGAGTTTTAGTGCAGACAGTCATGTCCTCCACAAGATGGATTGTTGTTTTCATTTAGAGGTCCTTCAGCTTCTCCTCTAGAGACATAATCATGTCAAATTTAATATTTGTCCAGTGTTAAAAACCTGAATCATTACCATCCAAAACCATACTTGTGTGTTTTGTTTTTGTTAGCAAATGTTGGCTGCTTTTTAAAACCCTGTATGCATTAGCATTTAGATTGTTTTGGCTCACTGTCATTTAGCTCAAAGCACTGCTGTGCCACCAAAGCTGTGGGTCTCTTAGTGTTCAACAGAGGCTACAGTGTCTGTGTGTGAACTCACCCAAATGACGACCAGAGGATGGAGAAGAGCCCGATTTGCTGCCTCCAAATCTCTGAGTAAGGTCTCCACCTCAGAGAGGCAGGAACAATCAACCTGGAAAATGAATAAATGAAAAAAAGAGAAGATTGTTTTTAACCGAAGAGAGGAAATATCTTTCCCATGATGAAGAGAAAGATAGTAAGAAAGTCCGGATTCTCTTTTCTGCCAGAGGTGATCATGAATATTTACTCTGACATGCTTTAATTTCTCATAGAAGTTCTGCTTAGAATGGGAACTCACAGAAACCTGGATGAAGTTCCACTCCTTCAACAGATAGCTTGAGCTCTCTCCCATCAGATCTGGGATGACCTCCAGCTCCTGTAGGACAGAGATACAAAGATACCCTGATGTTGAATATTCTGTTCTGCTTGTTACAGGATCCTGAATGATAAAACTGCAGCACCAGGATCCTCGTGCATCTGATGTCAATGACTGATCGACTGCAGCGCTCAAAGGTCAAAAATCCTCCTGCGTTTTGTTTCAGCCACTTCTTCAATCATTTAGTGTGTGAGTGCATCCACCTGTTTTCTGCTCTGAATGATTTTATGGATTAAAACGATCTAAACACACTCAGGGAGTTTGCAACCGAGTGGCTCATTTCCATGTTCTGTAATCAGACGCTCGCTGAAACAAGTGGAAGAGGTTATTTTGTGAAGAAAGAGTTTCTGGGCGTCTTCAGACTTCATTACTGGCAGGAAAATGTTGTCATATGAAAAATTTGGGGACAGCCAACTGAAATTTCATTACGCAGCAAAATGAGTCAAAGGCCGAGCGCAGCCAAGAACTGTAAAAGCTTTTTTGCTTGAAGAAAGGGGGACATTCAGGTCCTGAACTTTCCATGCAGTTTCAAACCTTGGCATGTGAGTGACATCAGGCAACTGGAAAGCACGTTGTATCCACCATGTCCGATTCACAATCATTTTGTTGTTGAGCCTGTAATTGCAGCCTGGTACTATAATTTCACACACACAGGAAATAAACACAGAAATAAACATCCACAGTCTGTGTTTGGCGTTCAGATACAGTTGTTGTACCCATTGAATAACACAAAGTAATTGGAAATGTGAAATGGATATGTGAAACACATGTCAGAGGGTTAATTGGTCTTGAAAGATAACTGCCCGTGGCTTCAGGAGGAAAATCATTTCGGTCTGAAATGTAGATTTGCAGGGTTTAAGAAATTTGACATGATCTAAACCAGGTTGGGCATGAAATCCCAGAGTAGGAATGTTTATTTAAATTTCGGCATGGCCCGGAGAGCCAAGAAGCCGTGGAGACTTAAAGACTAAACCACTCTGAGGACACAAGAAAAACAAAGTTTACAGGGCTCTGCACAGCACAGTGAGCTGCATGCTTAAATGGGATTTAAAGGTGTTTAGGAAGAGGGCGATTTTAGTCACTTTAGAGGGGATGGCTCTTATTTAAACACTGAAGAATGACATTAAGATAGACTTAAAGGCTGCAATAAGGTACTTTGGTTACTTTGGGCAGTGAGAATTGAGCTTATACAGCAATAACCTGCAGAAAGACTCTCTACTGGCTACTGTTCACAAACTAGCAACTGATATATAATAATAATACACTATATTTATGGGTGCCTTAAAGGTGACATATCATGCAAAATGGACTTTTTAATGGTTCTCTACCTGAAATATGTGTCCCTGTCTACAAACCCCCCGAGAATGAAAAAAATCCATTCTGCCCCTGTTCTGATTTCTCCACCTTTCTGTAAATGTGTGTGAAACGAGCCGTTTCAGACTTCCGTGTTTTTGTTACGTAACAACAATATCCGGTCTGTCACGGAGTCAGAGCTCGGAGCTTGTTCAGCCCATAGACTGTATAAAATACAACTCAACCCCTCCTCTGTTTATCATTACCTGCACAAATGTGTGCTAACAAGGAGCTTAGGAGGGAGGCATGCTAGTTGTAGGCTGTCTTAATAAACACAAAGGTCGGTTTTACTCCCCACGTCTGCAGATTTGAAGATCTAGTGGATGATTTTTATTTATCATGGATAAGTGCTAGCGCTAGTTAGCATAGCTTCATAGCTACATGTCGTAGCTGTAGCTGTGTAGCAAGACACACGTCGACATACTGACAAATAAAACAACAAGAAACACTAAATCTGTGACCAATCCTTCAGAAAGGTCCTGCTGCCTTTCTGGCAGAGGTCGGTTTTACTCCCCACGTCTGCAGATTTGAAGATCTAGTGGATGATTTTTATTTGTCATGGATAAGTGCTAGCGCTAGTTAGCATAGCCACATAGCTACATGTTCGTAGCTGTGTACCAAGACACACGTCGACATACTGACAAATAAAACAACAAGAAACACTAAATCTGTGACCAATCCTTCAGAAAGGTCCTGCTGCCTTTCTGGCAGAGGTCGGTTTTACTCCCCACGTCTGCAGATTTGAAGATCTAGTGGATGATTTTTATTTGTCATGGATAAGTGCTAGCGCTAGTTAGCATAGCCACATAGCTACATGTTCGTAGCTGTGTACCAAGACACACGTCGACATACTGATAAATAAAACAACAAGAAACACTAAATCTGTGACCAATGGTTCAGAAAGGTCCTGCTGCAGGCGCCTCTCCGTCAGGATCAGATTCTGGATCAGATTCAGAGGGTTGAAGTAACATGATCTCTGAGCAGCCTTGTATATTCAGCCAACATGTAAACATTAGATCAACGTGCTGGAGAGCCGAGGCACATCCACTTCCTGAGGGGGCGTGGTCAGAGAGAAAACAGAGTGTTCTAAGGAGGGCTGAAGAAGAGGGCTTTTCAGGCAGACCAAAATCTGATTTCAAAGTGTTTTTTTGAGCATAAACTTTAAAGACATGTTTTGGGGACCTCTTAGACCAATATATATTGATGAAAAAAGCGTGATATGTCACCTTTAAAAACAATGACAATGCAATACCACAAAAATGAAAGTGAACTCATGATGAAAGTGAAAGTGAAGTCATTCCAGTCCCATAAAGACAGATTAAAGCGAGTAGGCTTGGCGGGAAAGGTGAGTTTTGAGGCGGGATTTGAAGGTGGTGGGAGAGGTGGAAGTCCTGGGGGAGAGAGTTCCAGAGGCCGGGGGCCGAGCGGCTGAAGGCTCTCGACCCCATGGTGGCCAAGTGAGCAGGTGGGAGGGTGAGCTGGGGGGAAGAGGAGGACCTGAGACTATGGTAGGGTGGGTATGTTTCTGAGGAGCTTGGTTGTTGATGGCCTTGAAGGTGGGAAACAGAATCTTAAAAGTGAGGCAGTATTTGATGATCCGGGCAGCAAAATTTTGAACCAGCTGAAGTTTATGGATGGATTTGTCTGGTAAGCCAAAAAGAAGGGAGTTGCAGTAGTCTAGTACATAAGGGGGTTAGTTTGCTCTTCTATGATTACAATATGTTTTAGCATTTGCCCTCTGTTATCTCTCATGCCTCACTTTCTGGCAGATCTCATCCTGGAGTGGTTTTCGTTCTTCAGTCCTCAGAGGTCTCTGTCTAACATCCCCTGCTGTAAGTCAAGGGTTATAAAAACCTTCACTGTGCTGAGAGATGAAGCTCAGGATGGTCTTTGATCTGGGCTGTATAAACACATTATCATACATCAAGATGAGAGGATTAGTGATGTGGAATTCAGAGGAGGAGGTGATTCAGCAGATTATTTAAATGCAAAGCTTTCATTGTTTTCAGAATATCATTAATCATGTACATGTCTGGGATCAGCTTTTGATCTGAACTCATGGAGCCAAATGTTTGAATGATTGATGGATCACAGCTACATAACAAAAGAGGAGAGGAGGATAGTGATGGAGTGCAAGACCTGGCTCACGTGGTGAACTCTGATTGAAAGTGAGGTTCTAACTGTAGACAGATATTTACTATTCTGCAAAAATATACAATATGTTGTTGTTTGTTGAGGTCTTTGTATTCAAAAACATGGAAATACTTTAATTTATTTCCATGAAACGTTTAAGGATTAGTTTAGAAATATCTCATATTATTTTACTGTTAGCATAAATAGCTATCTTATGTCTTTATGGACCACTATATTTTTAGCTATTCTCATGTTTAAGCTTCCCTCCATTGGCTCCCGATGCATATTAGAATTGATTTTAAGATTGTATTGTTGACTATTAAAGCATGTTCTGGACTTGTACCCCAGTATATAGCTGATCTCCTCACCCCATACCTGCCCGGTCTCACCCTGAGGTCCTCAGCCAAGACTTTGCTTGTTGTCCCACAGTCGAGGCTGAGGACCAAACACATTTTTATCAATGTGCTTTTACAGGAGATGTCACCTGAGCGTGTTTTAAACAAGAGGTTTTTATTATTTCTATAGACAGTATCACTGGCAGGATTTAAAAATTGTATAATTCTATTATTTTTAATATTTTTAAAGGCCCTGTGAGGAGTTTTGAACTGGCTGAGAAACAGACTGAAAATGATACTGATGCCTCTTTATGATCTTCAATAGCAAACAAGTCCATCAGCAGCAACACTGACACCTTCTCTGTTGTAATTTTTAATGACTGAAACCGCCCTGAGGGGGTAGGTGCCAGACCAGATGATGGACATCTTGCTTTAGAAACAGCCTTTATTTGGCTGTTTTCATGGAAAATAATCACATTGCCTGATAAAGTTGACTGTTAAAAGACAACAAGATGAGGCTTTTGTTGAAAACACTACTTTTGCATGTTTAGGACAAGAGATAAGAGGTATCACTTTGTCCACAAGGGGGGCGCCAGAATCGATACAAGCTAAAAGTTCCTCACAGCAGCTTTAATATTTTTTATTTTTTATTTTTTTTTATTTTTTGATTGTTGTAATCTTTTATGTTTTGGTTTTCTTATTCCTCAAACATTGTTCTATTTCCTTTTAGTTGTCTTCCTCAAATTTCTCTTGGTCTTTTGTTTCTTTCTTATTTGTAAAGCACTTTGTAACCCTGTTTAGAAAAGTGCTATAAAAATAAAGATTATTATTATTTTTTATTTTCTTATTTTTATTTGTATTGTATTTTATTGTATTTTATCTTATTTTATTTATTGTTAAATTGGTATTTGTGTATTACCTTTTTTTGTATAATTCTGGTGTGGTTTGATATTACCCATCACAAGTTCCCACAACAACCTCAAGTTTGTTTGTTTTGTATTTTTTTAATGTCTCATAACTTAAAAAAAAATAAGTAACTGCCTGTTTGAGAGACATTTTGAAACATTACCACTGAGGTACCCTGAGCCCGGCCAACTGTGCAGGACTTTCAAGGTGTGCATTAGTGAAGCTGTGTGACTAACAGGTTGTTCCTGAATATGACTGCATTGCTTATTAAATGTTCCCTGACCAAACAGAGGTTAAAGAAAAGTTTCCTCTTAACAGACTTTGGTATTTTCAGGAGATTTATTTTGTATATATTTTGAGTCATCCTAACTTTTCCATTTTCTCTCTAAGTCTCATTTAAACTGCATCAAATGCATCGCTAAGATAACATCCTGCTGAGAGAATCCCTTAATCGCTTTGTCTTCCTCTCACTCATACTTGTTGCCAAATCCTCCACCTGCACACACACTCACACACACTCACACACACACAAACACTACATTGTCAGTTTTCAGCTGAGCTCTGGCGGCCCAACCTTTCTTATCCCTGTATTAGATACAAGTAATGGCACAGGGACAAAGGTAATTCTTCTTCCTCTGCTCCTTCCAACTTGTCTTTCATCCCCCCCTTCTTTCTTCCTCCTTCCCAAACTCCCTGAAAAGGATGTATCTGGTTCCGAACACGCGCACCGGAAAACACAGCAACACCGGCCACCTGAGCACAGACGGGAACGGCTCCAATCAGCCTTTCCAAAAAAAGACTGACACCGACCCCAATCCTTCTCTGGGGCCCAGTCCAGCACCGGACAGCGACATCCGCCCACTTGACACCACCTGATGAAGGACTTGGAGCGGGTTTAAAGGAGGATGGAGTGTGGACTCTAGATACACGTAATACAGCGTGCTCCGTCGTCACCTTCACTGTCAACAGCCACACTCAGGGGATAAATAAACATCAGGAGGATCCTGGAAACACGTTGGAGAAAATGAAGCCATGTGTGAGCTATTTGTCAGTCTGATGTCGACTCTGGAGATGATTACGAGGTGAGGGGTGTGAAATATTAGCACAAAGGAATTGACACGTCTTCAAAAACATCTGTGTGATCTAATGTGATCCAACATGAAGGCCTTGTTTTTTTCCACAGCTTAGAATATAAAATCTGTGTCAGACAGGTGTTGAATTGATGTATTTCATGTTAACAATTAAAAACTCTGACATCAAGTATACTAAAACATTAATAACTGTTGTATAAATATGGCTTACACCAACAATTTGGTCATAAACACACAAAATAACCCCATTATAACACTCCAAATTCTCAAACACTCTAATTTCAACACAAAAATATATCATATTATCCAAAACATATCCAATAACTTCAACATCAACACTACAGATTTAACCTTTCCCCAATATTAACACTGTCACTGGTCGACAATGTAACAAATTATCAATATCCATCTCTATCTATAAATCTAAGCTGTATAGCTAAGCAGCCACTCACCACTAGCTGGGGTTGTTCCTAATGTCAAAATGCTATACTGCTCTACAACCTGAATATATAGGCACAGATGTCAGATGACATCTAGTGGAGTTGTGTAGTTTGACATTATTTTGATCTAGGAAAGGATGTATGTCGGCTGTGCCTGGCAAAACTGCAGTGTAACCACTCAACTGGAGCAATGCATAACCACCAAAAGTGCACGGATGTTAACCTGCAAGAACAACTGAAGGCTGGTGCTAGCTCTGCTAACCTTAGACACATTGGCAAAACCATTACATATTATTTACCCACAGACTTTGTGATCCTGTGTTAGAATAGTGCTGATTTTAACTGTTTTCTGAGTGTTTTCTTGCTTTTAGACTATTAGACAATTTCAATCTGAATGTGTGGGGAATAGATTGATTTGGAATATACCTCCATATCTTCAAAAAGCCTAGTATCAATACACACAATCATCAGTAAGCTATAAATCAGAAGTCAAAATCATTGGAAGCACCAACAGAAAACTTTTCAAATTACCACAAAACCAAAAGTAAACTTTATAAATGATTAATAATCTAATTATAAACTCCACAAATTAACAACCAGCCCTAAGTGGACACTCCAAATGATTAAGAACAGTAATATTCAGACTCTTACTCTCCATTAATCCAAATATAAACTCTCAAAGTTAGGAAGAATTCTTAATTTAACACTTCAAATTAGGCTCTTGATATACAGTTTATACATATATACAGTAAATCAAGCTCAAACATCACAAAACTTTTCTTTCTGATGGGATCATCAATTGGAAGTTGTGTCCAAATTCAGTCAAATACACAATCTGTAAAATCCAGAGAGCTCATTTCATGTGGATGCCCTTTGGAAGTGGTTTAATTGCTGGTGTGTGTGGAAACAAGGAATATTCATTTATACCACTGTCCTGTCTGATAATATGTCTGATTCCTGCACTTGAGTATTTGCCAAGAATAAAACTTAGCATACCTGCTGATTCCCAATATCCCATGTAAGGTAGCACTGGAGGCCAAGACCCACACTGGTATCAGTATCTGAATAAATAAGTGGCAAACCAAAGCAAGTCGCCATCAGCAACGTATGCTGTTTCTGAGCGGCCCATTGTAAGGTTGTCTGGGTGTGCTCACTCTGAGTAAGCCGATAGCTTCAACTGCTTATATTATCCTCAACCATGACTTATTCAATGGGCTTTTCCATTGACACAACTCTCCCTTCGGTCCTCGGCGATGCAGCTAACAAGTCTGATGACGAGCGAAAGAACAGGAAAGACAGACAGACAGCAATTATTTCCTTAGTTAGTGGATGAAAGGTTGTCTGAGATGGTGGTAACGTGGCTTGCTCTAGGGAAACCCGACAGTTATTGAAGGAAAAGAGTTTTTCACATATGGAACTTCAATGCGGTCGGTGCCGTCTCATTGAATATCTCAAACTGTCACTCACCTACATGTTTTGCATATGGATATTGTTTTCCATTGTCTATTAGGAACAATTTCACAAATTAAATGGAGGCTGTTTGCATCTTGGGAATTTGATGTGCCCAGAAGAAGATCAAGAGTGAAAGGGAGGGATTTGAACTGTGGTGGAAACTGGGAGCCTGTCAAGTCTGACTGTGCAGAAGTGGTAGGAGGATGGGGAAGGAGGAGGTAAGGACCCATCAAGAAACACTCAATTAATCAAGCAAACTCCCACGGTGCAGAAAATATGACTGCCATCTGCTCTCCCGTATGCAGGGGGAGTGGGAGCTGGAGGTCGGGGGGACGGAGGGATAAGACGAGGGGAAGGAAAGCTGCAGAGCAAAAGTCCCAGACAGGCCTGACCACAGATGGTAAGTTTCACCACTGGGCCACCCAAGCGGAGCTCACATTGAGTTTGTGGGGGGATTTGAGGTAAAAGGATGGTGGAGGAGATAAAGGAAAATAAAAAATTGCAGCCCTATGGGATCAAAAGAGCTGTCATCAACATAACCAATATGTTAATCAGCTGTAAGTGTCACACTCTTACCATGTTGAGAGCTCCAACAGCCTTCTGGAGAGCAGCAGCCAGACTCACAGCATGTGCAGATCCACCTGTGATAATACAGGCCGACTGCGAGAGAGAGTCTGCAAGAGGAAGACGGGACTGGTTCACAAAACAAATCACATAAACAATCTTTACATATAACTCATCAAACTAGCAAAACTCTAAGGCTATGTTCACACTGCAGGCAAAAGTGGCCCAAATCAGATTTTTTGGGGGGTCAAGTGACCAGGTCAGATTTTTTTAGAGGCAGTGCGAATACCCAGATCAGATTTTTTCAAATCAGATTTAGACCACTCCATATGTGGTCCTGAATCAGATACAGATCTGATCTTTTTCAATGCAACCTCAGTGTGAACAGCCAAGGCGGATTTAATGCACATTTGATACTTTCACGTCACTTTATAGAGACAC
The DNA here is from genome assembly GCF_009762535.1 of Notolabrus celidotus. NCBI lineage: Eukaryota > Metazoa > Chordata > Actinopteri > Labriformes > Labridae > Notolabrus > Notolabrus celidotus. The sequence goes on along the minus strand of NC_048283.1, from coordinate 3,745,929 downwards.
ACCTCCCAATCCTGTGCGGCGGTAGCCTTGCAAAAATGGAGGATAGCAACGATGGAGCAAGTCAATGGAGGGACAGCGAGGTCTTGGACCTTGCCTGTCTTTTTCTTTATACTTGACCTCCTCAGCACCTGGTCATTCATTCTCCAGCTCCCACTGTACAAAAACTTTGTAACAAAGGTGAAAATGCTGACTTCCTCCATGTTTACGTTTGTGAGACGTCATTATTCAGGGTTCCCACTCTTTTCCAGAGATCATTTTCCAGGACATTTTCAGTGATGATCAAGCTGGTATGACAGTCTAAATTGAGTTCCTAATTTAGTTCCTAAATAGTCTAATATGTTCCTCTCAGTGGAAGTCTACATTGAAAGACATGCAGTCTATGGCTATCGATGAAATCATCTCTTATATGCTTAAAAATTATGGCAAATTAATTATAGAACAATGCAACCACAGATGTAAAGCACTTTATTAGTGCAACCAAGTAACAATGATGGCCAACTCTCATCTCAGCTTTCTCTTTTCTCAAAAGATATTAAATTAGCTAAGTAAAAAACAAAAGAGCCAGCAAAGGAATCTGGAAGCTGCCTTACTGAGATAAATAAATAATAATAATAATCAGAGGATCAGTGCATAAATTGACCTAAATAGAACTGAATGACAAAAATGGCCACAAATGCTGAATGGGGATGTGTTTTTTTTTAACCGTGTCAGGTCGCACGCAGTGATGTTGGAATAATTTTCCAGGACAATCAGTGATTTTCCAGGACATTTTACTCTTTGTCCCATTTTCCAGGACTGGAAAACTGATCAACTGTTTTCCAGGTTTTCCAGGTTTTCCAGGACGCGTGGGAACCCTGATTATTACTGTTCTTTTTGCGCATACGGGGCAGTTCGGAGCCGCAAGCAGTTCACACTGGAATCGGATACAGGTCAAATTATAGATGGTAATGTGAACAGGCAAACAAAAAATCAGATCTGAGCAAAAAAAATCAGAATTGATCATTACGCCTTGCAGTGTGAACATAGCCTAACTCATCTAGCATTGAGTCTGATGCAATCAATAAAGTTCCACCAGAGAGGCTATTCACAGATAATAAAGTGGATGCATTTTGTACACCAGGGTTTTTATTGATCGTTCACTTTGTTGGAGAATAAGTTAGATCCCTGGGGTTGCAGGAAATGAAAAGTTTGATCTGCAGAGATAATCTAACTCAGACAGCAACACAGTTAACAGACCAATCACTATCTACTGAGTGTTGAAGTACAGAAGAGCCACCAGTTTTGTAAGCGTCACCCCCGCCATAAATACCCATCAAAGATTGTCCTTCAAGTTTAACCCTCACAGGTCAGCAATTAAAAAACTCAGGGGTCTTCAAAAGAAGGTTAAAGGGATTGTCATTCAATCATCAGGTGAATTATTCGGCTGACAAATCAGGGTTAATCTCTCAGCATGGTTTGCTAAAGATCTGCAATAGATTGTAACTGTTTATTTGTGAAAACTCTCTTACATGTGCACTTCCTTTTTCTCCTTAACTCTAAGTGTTTAGACATGTCTCAGTCAAAGTGCCATCTGACTTTTGAAGACATTTTGTCCAACCTTGATTTTTAAAAATCTAAACTTAGCCCTTTAAGCCTTTTTAAGGATCTGCAGGAGCCTTGCGTTAACACAAACACACTTCAAAGCACAACAACCATGCGCAGGCCTGCATGCACCCACACACACTGAGTTCGTTCTGCATGCAAGTATGAGTGAGCACACAGAAACACAAACACACACAAACTGAAACACTTAGCAGTTTGTCATGCTGACAGATGTGAGAACTTTCTTCCACTTCCTCTCCGAAAACACACACAATGAATTCATTCACAACAGAGTCTCTGGGAATTATCACTGCGCTCCTGATGTCATCTTCAAACAGGTAATTGTTGGTCCAGGTGCTGGAAGGGTGAAATCTGTGGCTGTGTTTGTTTCCACTTCTCTGATTGTGATATTCCCTTGTCCTAACTTGCTCTCTGTGGTGCTTGCACATCAATCAGGCTGAACAACGCGTCAAAGAACCTCTGTCTTTAAAATACAGGAGGATTGGTTCATTGGTGGTGGTTTGTTCAATTCAACGCTGACTCCACAGTCAAGAGACAAAACTCTCATTCTAACATGTCTGAGAGGAACTCAGGCTTTCAGCCTTTCATGTGCATGTCTACATTAGTCTTCATGTGTGTACCAGGAAGGATGGAAAGGCCTACAATGCACAGTATGGAAATGCTGGAATGTTAAATGTGTGCTGGTGTAAGACTCACCTTTGATCATGGACTCTGCAGCAGCTAAATCTCGTTTGTAGGTCACCTACAGGACAAAAGAACAAGCTCTTAATACACCAATTATCCCAAATTAGAAAAAGTTCATAGAAAAGTTGGGAGAAGTTGACAGTTTTGGTTTTAAGTGACATGTCTTAGACGGATCTGTCTTTCAGATATGGGTTCCTACAGGAAAAGGGACATTTAATTCCTGTGGCGCCGATGATCCAGGAACCTTTTTGGTCAAATTGGCTTGAAGACTGGAAAATTCCCTCTTCAACTTATTTGCTCATAAACTAGAGACACCATGGATTTATGTAATGTAATCAAAAGGTTGGGTTACAGAGGCTTTGTTTCTGGAGACACAAGTTAGTCTTCAAAACAATATCTGCATGTATTCTTCAATCCTTTGAACAAACAAACAAATATTTTCCAGATTCATTTCATCAGGGTGGAGACAGAAAGCTCAAAATGTCAGCACATAAAACCACAACCATCTTTATGGAGAGATAAATTAAATCTAACTTTAAAAAAAGAAGGTAAATCTGGTGATGAGGAGTCACATGATCTTACAGAGTTCAGTACAGAAAATGTACATTCTGCACGCTAATCCTGGATGTCACATGTAATAAAAAAAACAAGCTTCCTCATTTGCCAGCAATCCTAATTTTCAACTCTCGAGCGCTCTCTGTGCCAATATGATAAATCTGCTGCTGGCGTTCGGCTCCACGAGTCAAAATGTCAGACAATCTTAAACCCAAACTAGGCCCCTGGCGAGCTCACCTTCCACAGCGTTGGCGGTCCCTGGATGAGCTTGGCGTTGGTGCCACAGTACTGAAGAGCAAGATGGAGACACTCGGTGCCAAACTCAAAGTCTGACTCAGTGCACTGCAGAGGGGAGAGGGCAAAGAGGACAAGTCTGTTACATGAGTTTCATTTCAGAATAGTGCTAGTTCACACTGAAGGAACTTTATATAAATATGTATTAGCTTCTGTAAGGCTGCACTTTGATACAATGCAACTTTGAGCTTCTTGCATGCAATTTTGAACACAAATTTGCTAAAGATTTTCTAGCGTCTTGTGCATACGGGGAAAAAGTTGCCTCCAAAATGTTGAATCAACAATATTTACACAAAATACAGGAGTCAAGATTATAAACCATGAACAGGATTCTCCATCCAAAGCCAATTTGTGTACTCTGGTGTCAGTCGGTTGCAGGAACACCGAAAAAGTACAAACAACTGTCACTGAAATGACTTTACTGTGACTTTACCAAGAGCGGGCATCATTTGCCAATAACTTCCTCATGCTGGGCAAACCTGAAGAAGCTAGAGGAAATACCACAGACTGTATAAATAATGGACGTAGTATCTGTGACATCACCCATCTGTTTCTGAAGCGCTGTTTTCAGGCCAATCGGCGGCGGCAGCCATATTGCTGCTGTTGAGCGATTGTGTCGCCAACAGCTACAGTGTTCCCGCCTGTCAATCAAGTCAGCTGTGCCTCTCATTGGAAGACTTGTAATCTCAATATCTCTGAAATAACCATGTTATGAATAAATTCACCCCCCGTACAGTGTGTGCCGATCCAGAAATGAGCTATCCAGACTACACTTGTTTTTTGTACCAGGCTGTAAACATGTTTATTTCTGCTGTAAAGATCGGCTTCTTTGAATTGGTGTGTATGTGGTTTCCTGTACTTCCAGAGCCAGCCTCAAGTGGACGCTTGATGAACTGCAGTTTTCAGCACTTCTGCATTGGACTCATATTTTTAGACCGCAGGTTGCTGCTTGGGAAAAACACGTTGTTGTCACAGTAAAGTAATTTCATTGTGCAGTAGTTTTCTCCAGGAATTTCGGTGTTGATCCAAAACATTGTAAAGAAGGATATTGTGTCCAGACAATAGTAGAATAGTGTCACTTAAATTTGTTAGGAATCATCCTCTGGGGATCTGGAATATCCAAAAAAGCTCTCATTGATATCTGGCCAGTGGTTGTTTGTGTATCAGCTCAGCAGCAAAGCTTTCAGAGGAAGGATCCAATTCCAAACATGGGCATCCTTACACCCAGCTGAGACTGCTGCCCCCGTGACCCGGACCCGGATAAGCGGAGGAAGATGGATGGATGGATGGATGGATGGATGGACATTCTTACGCTCTTTCACTAAGGGGCCAAAATGATCTATATAGTCTGTATAATAAAACCTTTTGCATCAGTTTCAGCATGACGGATTCTTGGGCTGGTCCGTGAATACTTCACACAACTGTAGTGGAGAACTGCCTTACGTGAGTTTGTTCTCAGTCTCAATACGACCTGCTTTGTTCGCTCTGATTTACCATTTGTTAGAAGTGGCTCTTCTTCTGTCTGAGCATTCCTGAGATTATTTAGTCCAGCCAAACATATGCTTGTCTCCTAGACAGATTATATTCCTCTCCTATCTTAACTCTCTGCAGATATTCCACCAAAGTATCTAAAGCATTTTGATTCTGACTGCATCGTGATCAGAGCTAAGACACACGCTCAGGAAGCGATGCTGCCGTCACCACATTATTCAGCTGACACTTCAGATAATGTTTTCTTTGGATGATAAGACTTGTTGACCCTGTGACGCTCTCATCTTTCTGAGTTAAGAACTTTGGTTTCGTAAGACATTTTCCCACAATGTTCCGATTGTGTGCTTCATCATCACACTGTGGTTTGTGCTCATGTAAGTAGAGGCAAACTGTTCTCGTCCAGCCTGGTTGTGATGGTGTTGAACAGCTGCTTCATGTTACTTCATTAGAACATTGTTTATCTGGATGCGATGACAGGATCCTGTGTTGTCCTCTTATTTCACAATCTTCTTCTATCCAACTATTAGTGTCAGGAAGAGGAACTCATCTGTGAGACCAAAAAGAAACTTTGTGCTTGAGTGCACAATCCTAAAAAACTTAGTTCTACATCACTTTATTTACATACACTACCAGTCAAAAGTTTGGACACACCTTCTCATTCAATGGTTTTTATTTATTT